>NW_028270150.1:89171213-89394953 GCF_037043375.1 Chiloscyllium plagiosum
CATCTCACCTTCAGTCTCCACCTCATCCTCAGCCTCCATCTCATCCTCAGCCTCCATCTCAACTTCCCTCTCCACCTCACCCTCAGTCTCCATCTCAACTTCAGTCTCCACCTCATCCTCAGCCTCCATCTCATCCTCAGCCTCCATCTCATCCTCAGCCTCCATCTCAACTTCCCTCTCCACCTCACCCTCAGCCTCCATCTCAACTTCCCTCTCCACCTCATCCTCAGCCTCCATCTCAACTTCAGTCTCCACTTCACCCTCAGTCTCCACTGAGTGGGTGAAACAGAATCGTGTTCAGAGGAGTAAAAGCATGTGGGACAAAGACAATTTCAATTCCAGGCCTTCTTCTGCCATCCTAGTGGCATCTCAAACATCACAGCAGCCAGCAAGCACTCACCCTCAGTCTCCGTCTCACCCTCAGTCTCCGTCTCACCCTCAGTCTCCGTCTCACCCTCAGTCTCCACCTCACCCTCAGTCTCCACTTCATCCCCAGTCTCCAATGTTGTGTTATGGATCAGTAACAGATTGGGAATGAAAAGGCTCAGTACCCACGGCTGCTTACATGTAACTAAAATCTTACCAGTACTCATAGCAATATACCTATCTATGATGTTACATTTTTCAAAAGAAATAATGTCCCTATAAGGCAATCTGTTGTAATTGGCTCAAACCATCGTCTTCATTGATATGTGGATTTATTTTAAATATCCAATCTATTTAATGTGCAGCAATTAGGACTGATTTTCATTGATCAGGCTGGCAGTGACAGCAATAGATTAACAATCAGTGCGCACACACAGTGAATCAATTAAACTAATCCATTGTTAAACACAACCAAGTAAATCCCTTGGGAAAGAAACTTATTCTGTTCTCTCTAACCAGCTCTGCTGCGTTATCCATAATGTGGCATCATAAACCCTGGGAACATTCTCTCTCGGCTATTTGCTCCATTTGCCTTTCCCCTTTCAGCCAAAGTTAAAAATCGCACCACACCAGGTTATAGTCCAACTGGTTTATTTGGAAACACTAACTTTCGGAGCACCACTCCTTCATCAGGTAGCTGTGACAACCACCTGATGAAGGAGCAGCGCTCCGAAAGTTAGTACTTCCAAATAAACCAGTTGGACTATAACCTGGTGTGGTGCGATTTTTAACTTTGCCCAGCCCAGTCCAACACCAGCTCTTCCGCATCATCCCTTTCAGCCAGTCATTGCACAGTTCGTACCTTCCTTATAGTGGCCACAGACACCCCTTTGAGAGGCAAGGTGGCTTCTCAATAGGGGCAAGTTGGCATGTGAGCTATTCCTGGGCCCCTGGTTGAGTGTGTAACCATACAGTGGTCAACGTGGTTTGAAACGTGCTGAAATCATGGAGATGCAGGGAAGGTTGGGAGAGAGAGAGACAGAGTTGTCCTTCAGTTGCTGTCATGTGCCATGAAGTAGGCAGAAGTACTTTCTAGCATAGGTATGGATACACAGGTATGTGTGATTTGAGACATGACCAATGATCCCTTTAAGATCCATGTATCACGGTGCAGCAATTGGGAATGTAAGGTACTCTGAAATAACCAGGCCTCTCAGAAACAATGTCAGTAAAACTTGCAGCATTATATTAGTCAACAAAGGGGCCTGTTAGCTCAGGCAGCCTCGTGTGGGGAGCAGGATAATGCCAGCAGTGTGGGCTCGAGTATTGGTACCGGTTAAAGGCTGGAAGGTACATTGGGACTGAGAAAAGCTGCTCAAGGTGCAGGATGGGCAGGCAGTGAGCAGAAAGTCAGCCTCTGGTAACAGGGCACACGAATACAAACCACAACCTGGAACAAACAGCCCGTGGGTGAAACAGAGGAGTAAGAGCATGTGGGACAAAGACAATTTCAATTCCAGGCCTTCTTCTGCCATCCTAGTGGCATCTCAAACATCACAGCAGCCAGCAAGCACTCTTAAATTCATCCAGTCCTAAGAAAACGAAGTAGCCAAGAAACAGGAAATCTGTGGGAAAATGGCTCCTTTGCAAAGCTCAGTAGTTAATTTCAAAACAGCAAAGGAGCTTCCGATCTCAGTGCCCGCTCATCTCTTCCTATTTCCCATAGAGGGACATTGTTGATGCTACTTTGCAAAACTGAATATTTTCCAAGGGTATGCACATTTATGGGGGATGTAGCTGCCTGATCTGCACCTGCAAGATCCATCCTATGCTCCACAAAACTCTCCATCACTGAGTTTTAACTCACAATTTTATGGCCTGATATTCACCCTGGGAGTAGGCTAGCAGAGGGGGTATTTGTAAATCACCCACTGACCACCTACCTCCTCTGGGATTTCAGCGCTGGGGACCACCCATGTTTGAGTCAATTGGAGGCCTTAACCAGCCTGACTGGCCCTGGAGATACCACCCGGCTTCCGGCATCCACTGCTGCTCCCTCTGAGACTGCGGTTTCCATAGTGACCAGCCTTCCCAATGGCATTGCTGGCATTGGAGAGTTGCTGCCTCTCTATGAACATGCAAAGAAGGAGCTGGAGTAGGCCATTCAACCCCTTTTGGCTGGTCTGGCTCATCCATAGTTCCACCCACATCCAATAGCCTTTCATTCCTTTGCTTATCAAGGGTATACCCATCTCTGCCTTTAAAATATTCTAAGACTTTGCTTCCATTGCCTTCTGAGTAAGTCTGATATTGAAGTAGTGACACCATAGTCTATTTCTTTCACAACATCTTCCATCTTGGCAAAACACCACAGGATCTTCTTTCAATCAAACCTCCTCTTGCTTCTCAAAACTCCAGCAAATATAAGCTCAGCCTGTCCAATCTTCTTGTTTTAACGCCTTTGGTCAATTGACCGCGAGGATAGTGAAAGAGGAACTAGATGCTTCCCTTCTGTGGTGCAGGTCCAATGCTGCTATTCCGCAGTCCCAGCCACAGGGGACAGACTCCATTGCAGGAAAAGGACTGAGAGCCTTGCAGTAAACATATTTCTTTTCGCAAAAAAAAAAAAATTTGCGAAATAAAATTGGCGCAACATTGAAAAATAAAGTGCTATGATTATTGATTGCATTCACGCTGTGCAGAAATTGGTTTCGTCCTATATATACCACCTTGGACAGCAGCTCTAACTGACTACACCCTGGTCAGCCCATCTCCACAACAATAGCAACCCACAATTCAGTCCTAATTTATTTTTCAAAAGGCACCAATATGGTTCAGCATCAAAGTGAGTCACGAGGGGTGGATTTTGAATTTCCTAAACCTATGTAAAGCTAGTAGCAAGGCTGTCTTTTACAGGTTTTGTTGGCCAGTGTATCCCTGTCATCGCAGTGTTGGGATTTAAATGAGGCAAACACTAGCTCCTGAAATTGGAGGGAGCCCTTTGAAAGAAACTATATTCACTTTATTTACCACGTGGTTACCCATCTTTGGAAGGTCTGCTTCAATGTTTCTCATATGGATCACCTCAATTATCTCTCCTAATCAAATAGATGCGATTCCATTTTGTTGAGCTTTTTCTGCTTGTCCTAGTTAACGGTGACGAAACTTAATTATTGCAGGTTGCCAAGTTAAAGATGATTGGAACTGACACAGGGAACGTGATTCAACTGTGAGACTGAGACCACTCTAAACATGACTCTGCACAAAAAGACCCTTGGCACAGGTCTTGCTGTAGTGATGTACTAACCTATTAGATTGAGCGTACCCAGAATTTAATGAAGATATGTTGCTCAGAGGGAGGAAGCCCATTTTTGGTTAATTGGCTGTTCTATCTGCCAGCAGGGTAAGCCCTGCCTGACCATGGCCAGTGGTGCCACAGGGTATGCCATAATTTTGTCGTTCGTATTTAGCTCAGCGATTGTCAAATACCAACATGTTATACATCTTTGTAGCTTAGGTTTATGGAGTGTACCAATCTGGTGCTCCCAGAAAATGGTGAGTTACAATTGTGCCAGTGTTAATCTGTCTACTTGGTGCAAAACTAATCTGAAACAAATTGCAAAACCAGAGACCCAGAGGAGCTCAGAAAGAGCCTTCACAGTACCACCCCCTGAGCGAAACGATGAGAGGGTCAGCAAGGGGACAGGTGAGCACAGTGCCGAGGGGAGTGGAGAGAGAGGAGTGGCGAGGGGAATGGGGAGTGAAGAGTGGTGAGGGGAGTGGGGAGTGAGGGGTGGTGAGGGGAGTGGGGAATGGGGAGTAGTGAGGGGATTGGGGAGTGAGGAGTGGCGAGGGGAGTGAGGAGTGAGGAGTGGTGAGGGGAGTGGGGAGTGAGGATTGGTGAGGGGAATGGCGAGTGAGGAGTGGCGAGGGGAGTGAGGAGTGAGGAGTGGTGAGGGGAGTGGGGAGTGAGGATTGGTGAGGGGAATGGCGAGTGAGGAGTGGCGAGGGGAGTGAGGAGTGAGGAGTGGTGAGGGGAGTGGGGAGTGTGGAGTGGCGAGGGGAGTGGTGAGTGAGGAGTGGCGAGAGGAGTGGGGCGTGTGGAGTGGCGAGGGGAGTGGTGAGTGAGGAGTGGCGAGAGGAGTGGGGCGTGTGGAGTGGCGAGGGGAGTGGTGAGTGAGGAGTGGCGAGGGGGGTGAGGAGTGAGGAGTGGTGAGGGGAGAGGCGAGTGAGGAGTGGGGAGAGGAGTGGGGCGTGTGGAGTGGCGAGGGGAGTGGTGAGTGAGGAGTGGCGAGGGGGGTGAGGAGTGAGGAGTGGTGAGGGGAGAGGCGAGTGAGGAGTGGTCAGGGGAGAGGCGAGTGAGGAGTGGTCAGGGGAGAGGCGAGTGAGGAGTGGTGAGGGGAGTGGGGAGTGGTGAGGGGAGTGGTGAGTGAGGAGTGGTGAGGAGAGTGGGGAGTGAGGAGTGGCGAGAAAAATGGGAAATGAGGAGTGGTGAGGGGAATGGGGAATAAGGAGTGGTGAGGGGAGTGGCGAGTGAGGAATGGTGAAGGGAGTGGGGTGTGAGGAGTTGTCGGTGAGTGGGGAGTGAGGAGTGGTGAGGGGAGTGGCAAAGGAGGAGTGGTCAGGGGAGTGGGGAGTGAGGAGTGGTGAGGGGAGTGGGAATGAGGAGTGGTGAGGGGAGTGGGCAATACAGAGGGGTGAGGGGAGTGGAGAGTGAGGAGTGGTGAGGGGAGTGGTGAGTGAGGAGTGGTGAAGAGAGTGCAGAGTGAGGAGTGGTGAGGGGAGTGGCGAGAGAGAAGTGGTGAGGGGAGTGGGCAATGAGGAGTGGGGAAGGGAGTGGCCAATGAGGAGAGGTGGGGGAGTGGTGAGCGAGGAGTGGTGAGGGTAGTGGGGAGTGAGGAGTGGTGAGGGGAGTGAGGAGTGAGGAGTGGTGAGGGGTGTGGGCAATGAGGAGTGGTCAGAGGAGTGGGGAGTGAGGATTGGTGAGGGGAGTGGGGAGTGAGGAGTGGTGAGGAAAGTGGGCAAAGAGGAGTGGTGAGGGGAGTGGGGAGTGAGGACTGGTGAGGGAGTGGGCAAGGAGGAGGTGTGAGGGGAGTGGGTAATGAGGAGTGGTGAGGGGAGTGGAGAGTGAGGAGTGGTGAGGGGAGTGGGGAGTGAGGAGTGGAGAGGGGAGTGGGGAGTGGGGAGTGAGGAGTGGTGAGGGGAGTGGGGAGTGAGGAGTGGTGAGGGGAGTGGCCAGTGAGGAGTGGCGAGGGGAGTGGGGAGTGAGGAGTGGTGAGGGGAGTGGGGACTGTGGAGTGGTGAGAGGAGTGGGGAGTGAGGAGTGGCGAGAGGAGTGAGGAGTGGCGAGAGGAGTGAGGAGTGATGAGGGGAGTGGGGAGTGAGGAGTGGCGAAAGGAGTGGGGAATGAGGAGTGGTGAGGGGAGTGGGAGTGAGGAGTGGTGAGGAGAGTGGGAGTGAGGAGTCATGAGGGGACTGGGGAGTGAGGAGTGGTCATGGGAGTGGCGAGGGAGGAGTGGTGAGGAGAGTGGGGAGTGGGGAGTGGCGATGGGCATGGTGAGTGAGGAGTGGCGGGGGGTGAGGAGTGAGGAGTGGTGAGAAGAGTGGGGAGTGAAGAGTGGTGAGGGGAGTGACGAGTGAGAAGTGGTGAGGGGAATGGCGAGTGAGGAGTGGCGTGGGGAGTGTGGAGTGGCGAGGGGAGGGGGAGCGAGGAGTGGTGAGGGGAGGGAAGTGAGTGGTGAGGGGAGTGGGGAATGAGGAGTGGTGAGGGGAGTGGGGAGTGAGGAGTGGTGAGGGGAGTGGTGAGTGAGGAATGGTGAGGGTAGTGGGGAGTGAGGAGTGGCGAGGAGAGTGGGGAGTGGGGAGTGAGGAGTGGTGTGGGGAGGGGTGAGTGAGGAGTGGCGAGGGGAGTGGGGAGTGAGGAGTGGCGAGGGGAGTGGGGAGTGAGGGGAGGGGGGAGTGGGGAATGAGGAGTGGTGAGGGGAGTGGCGAGTGAGGGATGGTGAGGGTAGTGGGGAGTGAGGAGTGGCGAGGAGAGTGGGGAGTGAAGAGTGGTGTGGGGAGGGGTGAGTGAGGAGTGGTGAGTGGAGTAGTGAGTGTGGAGTGGCAAGGGGAGTGGCGAGTGAGGAGTCGCGAGGGGAGTGAGGAGTGAGGAGTTGTGAGGTGAGTGGGGAGTGAGGAGTGGTGAGGGGAGTGGGGATTGAGGAGTGGCGAGGGGAGTGGAGAGTGAGGTGTGGTGAGGGGAGTGGCGAATGAGGAGTGGTGAGGGGAGTGGCGAGTGAGGAGTGATGAGGGGAGTGGCGAATGAGAAGTGGTGAGGGAAGTGGGGAGTGAGGAGTGGTGAGGGGAGTGGAGAGTGAGGTGTGGTGAGGGGAGTGGCGAATGAGGAGTGGTGAGGGGAGTGGCGAGTGAGGAGTGATGAGGGGAGTGGCGAATGAGAAGTGGTGAGGGAAGTGGGGAGTGAGGAGTGGTGAGGGGAGTGGGGATTGAGGAGTGGCGAGGGGAGTGGAGAGTGAGGTGTGGTGAGGGGAGTGGCGAATGAGGAGTGGTGAGGGGAGTGGGGAATGAGGAGTGGTGAGGGGAATGGCGAGTGAGGAGTGGTGAGGAGATGGCGAATGAGGAGTGGTGAGGGGAGTGGGGAATGAGGAGTGGTGAGGGGAATAGTGAGTGAAGAGTGGTGAGGGGAGTGGCGAGTGAGGAGTGATGAGGGGAGTGGCGAATGAGAAGTGGTGAGGGAAGTGGGGAGTGAGGAGTGGTGAGGGGAGTGGGGATTGAGGAGTGGTGAGGGGAGTGGAGAGTGAGGTGTGGTGAGGGGAGTGGCGAATGAGGAGTGGTGAGGGGAGTGGGGAATGAGGAGTGGTGAGGGGAATGGTGAGTGAGGAGTGGTGAGGGGAGTGGCGAGTGAGGAGTGATGAGGGGAGTGGGGAGTGAGGAGTGGCGAGGGAAGAGTGGAGTGAGGAGTGGTGAGGGGAGTGGGGAGTGAGGAGTGGTGAGGAGATGGCGAATGAGGAGTGGTGAGGGGAGTGGGGAATGAGGAGTGGTGAGGGGAATAGCGAGTGAAGAGTGGTGAGGGGAGTGGCGAGTGAGGAGTGATGAGGGGAGTGGGGAATGAGGAGTGGTGAGGGGAGCGTGGAGGGGAGTGGGAAGTGAGGAGTGGTGAGGGGAGTGGGGAGTGAGGAGTGGCGATGGACGTGGTGAGTGAGGAATGGCGAGGAGAGTGGGGAGTGAGGAGTGGTGAGGGGAGTGGCGAGTGAGGAGTGGTGAGGGGAGTGGGGAGTGAGGAGTGGCGAGAGGAGTGGGGAGTGAGAAGTGGCGAGTGGCTTGGGGAGTGAGGAGTGGCAAGGGGAGTGGGGAGTGAGGAGTGGCGAGGGGAGTGGGGAGTGAGGACTGGTGAGGGGAGGGAAATGAGTGGTGAGGGGAGAGGGGAATGAGGAGTGGTGAGGGGAGTGGGGAGTGAGGAGTGGTGTGGGGAGTGGCGAGTTAGGAGTGATGAGGGGAGTGGCGAATGAGGAGTGGTGAGGGGAGTGGGGAGTGAGGAGTGGTGAGGGTAGTGGGGATTGAGGAGTGGCGAGGGGAGAGTGGAGTGAGGAGTGGTGAGGGGAGTGGGGAGTGAGGAGTGGTGAGGAGATGGCGAATGAGGAGTGGTGAGGGGAGTGGAGAATGAGGGGTGGTGAGGGGAATGGCGAGTGAAGAGTTGTGAGGGGAGTGGCAAGTGAGGAGTGATGAGGGGAGTGGGGAATGAGGTGTGGTGAGGGGAGTGAGAAGTGAGGAGTGGTGAGGGGAGTGAGGAGTGGTGAGGGGAGTGGGGAATGAGGAATGGTGAGGGGAGTGAGAAGTGAGGAGTGGTGAGGCGAGGCAAGCGAGGAGTGGGGAGTGGAGCGGATTGAGGAGTGGTGAGGGGAGGGGTATGAGGAGTGGCGAGTGGAGTGGGGAGTGAGGAATGGTGAGGGGAGTGGCGAGTGAGGAGTTGTGAGGGGAGGGGAGTGAGGAGTGGCAAGAGGAGTGAGGAGTGGAGAGGGGAGGGGAGTGAGGATTGGTGAGGGGAGTGGAGAGTGAGGAGTGGCGAGGGGAGTGGCGAGTGAGGAGGGGCAAGCGGATTGAGGAGTGATGAGTTGTGAGGGGAGTGGGGAGTGATGAGTGGTGAGGGGAGTGGGGAGTTAGGAGTGGCGAGGGGAGGGTGGCGTGAGGAGTGGCGAGGGGAGTGGCGAATGAGGAGTGGTGAGGGGAGTGGGGAGTGAGGAGTGGTGAGGGGAGTGGCGAGTGAGGAGTAGTGCGGGGAGTGGTGAGTGAGGAGTGGCGAGGAGAGTGGGGAGTGAGGAGTGGTGAGGGGAGTGGGGAGTGAGGATTGGTGAGGGGAGTGGTGAGTGTGGAGTGGCGTGAGGAGTGGAGAGGGGAGTGAGGACTGAGGAGTTGTGAGGGGAGTGGGAAGTGAGGAGTGGTGAGGAGAGTGGGGAATGAGGAGTGGTGAGGGGAGTGGGGAGTGAGGAGTGGTGAGGGGAGTGGCGAGTGAGAAGCGGCGAGCGGATTGAGGACTGACGAGTTGCGAGGGGAGTGGGGAGTGAGGAGTGGTGAGTGGAGGGGAGAGAGGAGTGGTGAGGGGAGTGGGGAATGAGGAATGGTGAGGGGAGTGGGGAGTGAGGAGTGAGGAGTGGTGAGGGGAGTGGCGAGTGAGAAGTGGCGAGCGGATTGAGGAGTGACGAGTTGGGAGGGGAGTGGGGAGTGATTAGTGGTGAGGGGAGTGAGGAGTTAGGACTGGCGAGGAGAGTGAGACGTGAGGAGAGGTGAGGGGAGTGGCGAATGAGGTGTGGTGAGGTTAGTGGGGAGTGGACTGGCGAGGGGAGTAGCGAGTGAGGAGTGGTGAGGGAAGTAGGGAGTGAGGAGTGATGAGGGGAGTGGCGAGTGAGGAGTAGTGCAGGGTGTGGTGAGTGAAGAGTGGCGAGGAGAGTGGGGAGTGAGGAGTGGTGAGGGGAGTGGGGAGTTAGGACTGGCGAGGTGAGTGGGGCGTGAGGAGTGGTGAGGGGAGTGGGGAGTGAGGAGTGGTGAGGGGAGTGGGGAATGAGGAGTGGTGAGGGGAGTGGGGAGTGAGGAGTGGTGAGGGGAGTGGCGAGTGAGAAGCGGCGAGCGGATTGAGGACTGACGAGTTTTGAGGGGAGTGGGGAGTGAGGAGTAGTGAGGGGAGGGGAGAGAGGAGTGGTGAGGGGAGGGGAGAGAGGAGTGGTGAGGGGAGTGGGGAATGAGGAATGGTGAGGGGAGTGGGGAGTGAGGAGTGAGGAGTGGTGAGGGGAGTGGCGAGTGAGAAGCGGCGAGCGGATTGAGGAGTGACGAGTTGTGAGGGGAGTGGGGAGTGATGAGTGGTGAGGAGATTGGGGCGTGAGGAGAGGTGAGGGGAGTGGCGAATGAGGTGTGGTGAGGTTAGTGGGGAGTGTGGACTGGCGAGGGAAGAAGCGAGTGAGGAGTGGTGAGTGGAGTAGGGAGTGAGGAGTGATGAGGGGAGTGGGGAGTGAGCAGTAGTGCAGGGAGTGGTGAGTGAGGAGTGGCGAGGTGAGTGGGGCGTGAGGAGTGGTGAGGGGAAGTGGGTGAGGAGTGGTGAGGGGAGTGGGGAATGAAGAGTGGTGAGGGGAGTGGGGAATGAGGAATGGTGAGGGGAGTGAGAAGTGAGGAGTGGTGAGGCGAGGCAAGCGAGGAGTGGGGAGTGGAGCGGATTGAGGAGTGGTGAGGGGAGGGGTATGAGGAGTGGCGAGTGGAGTGGGGAGTGAGGAGTGGTGAGGGGAGTGGCGAGTGAGGAGTTGTGAGGGGAGGGGAGTTAGGACTGGCGAGGTGAGTGGGGCGTGAGGAGTGGTGAGGGGAAGGGAGTGAGGAGTGATGAGGGGAGTGGGGAATGAGGAGTGGTGAGGGGAGTGGGGAGTGAGGAGTGGTGAGGGGAGTGGCGAGTGAAAAGCGGCGAGCGGATTGAGGACTGACGAGTTGTGAGGGGAGTGGGGAGTGAGGAGTGGTGAGGGGAGGGGAGAGAGGAGTGGTGAGGGGAGTGGCGAATGAGGAATGGTGAGGGGAGTGGGGAGTGAGGAGTGAGGAGTGGTGAGGGGAGTGGCGAGTGAGAAGCGGCGAGCGGATTCAGGAGTGACGAATTGTGAGGGGAGTGGGGAGTGATGAGTGGTGAGGGGAGTGGGGAGTTACGACTGGCGAGGAGATTGGGGCGTGAGGAGAGGTGAGGGGAGTGGCGAATGAGGTGTGGTGAGGTTAGTGGGGAGTGTGGACTGGCGAGGGGAGAAGCGAGTGAGGAGTGGTGAGTGGAGTAGGGAGTGAGGAGTGAGGAGGGGAGTGGCGAGAGAGCAGTAGTGCAGGGAGTGGTGAGTGAGGAGTGGCGAGGAGAGTGGGGAGTGATGAGTGGTGAGGGGAGTGGGGAGTTAGGACTGGCGAGGTGAGTGGGGCGTGAGGAGTGGTGAGGGGAAGTGAGTGAGGAGTGGTGAGGGGAGTGGGGAATGAAGAGTGGTGAAGGGAGTGGGGAGTGAGGAGTGGTGAGGGGAGTGGCGAGTGAGAAGCGGCGAGCGGATTGAGGACTGACGAGTTTTGAGGGGAGTGGGGAGTGAGGAGTGGTGAGGGGAGTGGGGAATGAGGAGTGGTGAGGGGAGTGGGGAGTGAGGAGTGGTGAGGGGAGTGGGGAGTGAGGAGTGGTGAGGGGAGTGAGGAGTGGTGAGGGGTGGGAAGTGAGGAGTGGCGAGGGGAGGGGCGAGTGAGGAGTGGCGGGCGGATTGAGGAGTGACGAGTTGTGAGGGGAGTAGGGAGTTAGGAGTGGCGAGGGGAGGGGAGCGTGAGGAGTGGTGAGGGGAGTGGCGAATGAGGAGTGGGGAGGGGAATGGGGAGTGGGGAGTGGCGATCAGCGTGGCGAGTGAGGAGTGGCGAGGAAAGTGGGGAGTGAGGAGTGGTGAGGGGAGTGGCGACTGAGGAGTGGTGAGGTTAGTGGGGAGTGTGGACTGGTGATGGGAGTGGCGAGTGAGGAGTGGTGAGGGGAGTGGCGAGTGAGGAGTGATGAGGGGAGTGGCGAGTGAGGAGTAGTGTGGGGAGTGGGGAGTGAGGAGTGGCGAGGAGAGTGGGGAGTGAGGAGTAGTGAGGGGAGTGGGGAGTGGGGAGTGAGGATTGGTGAGGGGAGTGGTGAGTGTGGAGTGGCAAGTGGAGTGGCGAGTGAGGAGTGGCGAGGGGAGTGAGGACTGAGGAGTTTTGAGAGGAGTGGTGAGGAGAGTAGGGAGTGAGGAGTCGTGAGGGGACTGGGGAGTGAGGAGTGGTCAGGGGTGTGGCGAGATAGGAGTGGTGAGGGGAGTGGGGAGTGGGGAGTGGTGAAGGGGAGTGGGAATGAGGAGTGGAGAGGGGAGTGGGGACGGAGGACTGGCGAGAGGAGTGGGGAGTGAGGAGTGGCGAGGGGGTGGGGAGTGACGAGTGGCGAGAGGACTGGGGAGTGAGGAGTGGTGAGGGGAGTGGCGAGTGAGGAGTGGAGAGGGGAGGGGAGTGAGGAGTGGTGAGGGGAGTGGGGAATGAGGAGTCGTGAGGGGAGTGGGGAGTGAGGAGTGGTGAGGGGAGTGGAGTGAGGAGTGGCGGGGGAGTGGGGAGTGAGGAGTGGTGAGGGGAGGGGAGTGAGGAGTGGTGAGGGGAGTGGGGAGTGAGGAGTGGTGAGGGGAGTGGAGTGAGGAGTGGTGAGGGGAGCGGAGGGAGGAGTGGTGAGGGGAGGGGAGTGAGGAGTGGTGAGGGGAGTGGGAAATGAGGAGTGGTGAGGGGACTGGGGAGTGAGGAGTAGTGAGGGGAGTGGATTGAGGAGTGGTGAGGGGAGGGGAGTGAGGAGTGGCGAGAGGAGTGGGGAGTGAGGAGTGGTGAGGGGAGGGGAGGGTGAGGAGTGGTGAGGGGAGTGGGAATGAGGAGTGGTGAGGGGAGTGGGGAGTGAGGAGTGGTGAGGGGAGGGGAGTGAGGAGTGGTGAGGGGAGGGGAGTGAGGAGTGCTGAGGAGAGTGGGGAGTGAGGAGTGGCGAGTGGAGTGGGGAGTGAGGATTGGTGAGGCGAGTGGGGAGTGAGGAGTGGTGAGGGGAGTGGGGATTGACGAGTGGTGAGGGGAGTGGCGATTGTGGAGTGGTGAGGGGACAGGGGAGTGAGGAGTGGTGAGAGGAGTGGGGATTGAGGAGTGGAGTGGGGAGTGAGGAGTGGTGAGGGGAGTGAGGAGTGGCGAGGGGAGTGAGGAGTGAGGAGTGGTGAGGGGATTGGGGATTGAGGAGTGGTGAGGGGAGTGGGGATTGAGGAGTGGCAAGGGGAGTGGGGATTCAAGAGTGGCGAGGGGACTGGGGAGTGTGGAGTGGTGAGGGGAGGGGAGTGAGGAGTGGTGAGGGGAGTGGGGAGTGTGGTGTGGTGAGGGAGGGGAGTGAGGAGTGGCGAGGGGAGTGAGGAGTGTGGAGTGGCGAGGGGATATGAGAGTGAGGAGTGGTGAGGGGAGTGGGGATTGAGGAGTGGCGAGGGGAGTGAGGAGTGTGTAGTGGCGAGGGGAGAGGCGAGTGAGGAGTGGTGAGGGGAGTGGGGAGTGTGGAATGGTGAGGGGAGGGGATTGAGGAATGATGGAGGAGTGGGAAGTATGGAGTGGTGAGGGGAGGGGATTGAGGAGAGGCGAGAGGAGTGGGGAGTGAGGAGTGGTGAGGGGAGTGGGGAGTGTGGAGTGGCGAGGGGAGGGGAGTGAGGAGTGGTGAGGGGAGGGGAGTGAGGAGTGGTGAGGGGAGGGGAGTGAGGAGTGGTGAGGGGTGGGGAGTGAGGAGTGGTGAGAGGAGTGGGGATTGAGGAGTGGCGAGGGGAGTGGGGAGTGTGTAGTGGCGAGGGGAGAGGCGAGTGAGGAATGGTGAGGGGAGTGGGGAGTGTGGAGTGGTGAGGGGAGGGGAGTGAGGAGTGGTGAGAGGAGTGGGGATTGAGGAGTGGTGAGGAGAGTGGGGAGTGAGGAGTGGCGAGAGGAGTGGGGAGTGAGGAGTGGCGAGAGGAGTGGGGAGTGAGGAGTGGCGAGAGGAGTGGGGAGTGAGGAGTGGCGAGGGGAGTGGGGAGTGAGGAGTGGCGAGGGGAGTCGGGAGTGAGGAGTGACGAGAGGAGTGGGGAGTGAGGAGTGGTGAGGGGAGTGGGGAGTGAGGAGTGGCGAGAGGAGAGGGGAGTGAGGAGTGGCGAGGGGAGTCGGGAGTGAGGAGTGACGAGAGGAGTGGGGAGTGAGGAGTGGTGAGGGGAGTGGGGAGTGAGGAGTGACGAGAGGAGTGGGGAGTGAGGAGTGGCGAGAGGAGTGGGCAGTGAGGAGTGGCGAGAGGAGTGGGGAGTGAGGAGTGGTGGAAGGAGTGGGGTTTGAGGAGTGGCGAGGGGAGTGGGGAGTGTGTAGTGGCGAGGGGAGAGGCGAGTGAGGGGTGGTGCGGGGAGTGGAGAGTGTGGAGTGGTGAGGGGAGGGGAGTGAGGAGTGGTGAGAAGAGTGGGGATTGAGGAGTGGTGAGGAGAGTGGGGAGTGAGGATTGGTGAGGAGAGTGGGGAGTGAGGAGTGGCGAGAGGAGTGGGGCGTGAGGAGTGGCGAGGGGAGTGGGGAGTGAGGAGTGGTGAGGGGAGTGGGGAGTGAGGAGTGGCGAGAGGAGAGGGGAGTGAGGAGTGGCGAGGGGAGTCGGGAGTGAGGTGTGGCGAGAGGAGTGGGGAGTGAGGAGTGGCGAGGGGAGTGGACAGTGAGAAGTGGCGAGGGGAGTGGGGAGTGAGGAGTGGCGAGGGGAGTGGGGAGTGAGGAGTGGCAAGGGGAGTGGGGATTCAAGAGTGGCGAGAGGACTGGGGAGTGTGGAGTGGCGAGGGGAGAGGAGAGTGAGGATTGGTGAGGGGAGTGGGGATTGAGGAGTGGCGAGGGGAGTGGGGAGTGAGGAGTGGTGAGGGGAGTGGGGAGTGAGGAGTGGCGAGAGGAGAGGGGAGTGAGGAGTGGCGAGGGGAGTCGGGAGTGAGGTGTGGCGAGAGGAGTGGGGAGTGAGGAGTGGCGAGGGGAGTGGGGAGTGAGGAGTGGCGAGGGGAGTGGGGAGTGGGGAGTGGCAAGGGGAGTGGGGATTCAAGAGTGGCGAGAGGACTGGGGAGTGTGGAGTGGCGAGGGGAGGGGAGAGTGAGGATTGGTGAGGGGAGTGGGGATTGAGGAGTGGCGAGGGGAGTGGGGAGTGTGTAGTGGCGAGGGGAGAGGCGAGTGAGGAGTGGTGAGGGGAGTGGGCAGTGTGGAATGGTGAGGGGAGGGGATTGAGGAATGACGGAGGAGTGGGAAGTATGGAGTGGTGAAGGGACGGGATTGAGGAGTGACAAGAGGAGTGGGGAGTGAGGAGTGGTGAGGGGAGTGGGGAGTGTGGAGTGGCGAGAGGAGTGGGGAGTGAGGAGTGGCGAGAGGAGTGGGGAGTGAGGAGTGGTGGGAGGAGTGGGGAGTGAGGAGTGGTGGGAGGAGTGGGGTTTGAGGAGTGGCGAGGGGAGTGGGGAGTGTGTAGTGGCGAGGGGAGAGGCGAGTGAGGAGTGGTGCGGGGAGTGGAGAGTGTGGAGTGGTGAGGGGAGGGGAGTGAGGAGCGGCGAGGGGAGTTGGGAGTGAGGAGTGACGAGAGGAGTAGGGAGTGAGGAGTGGCGAGAGGAGTGGGGAGTGAGGAGTGGCGATAGGAGTGGGGAGTGAGGAGTGGCGAGGGGAGTGGGCAGTGAGGAGTGGCGAGGGGAGTGGGGAGTGAGGAGTGGTGAGAGGAGTGGAGAGCGAGGAGTGGCGAGAGGAGTGGGGAGTGAGGAGTGGCGAGGGGAGTTGGGAGTGAGGAGTGACGAGAGGAGTAGGGAGTGAGGAGTGGCGAGAGGAGTGGGGAGTGAGGAGTGGCGAGGGGAGTGGGGAGTGAGGAGTGGCGAGAGGAGTGGGGAGTGAGGAGTGGCGAGGGGAGTGGGGAGTGAGGAGTGGCGAGGGGAGTGGGCAGTGAGGAGTGGTGAGGGGAGTGGGGAGGGTGGAGTGGCGAGAGGAATGGGGAGTGAGGAGTGGTGAGGGGAGGGGAGTGAGGAGTGGTGAGAGGAGTGGGGATTGATGAGTGGCGAGGGGAGTGGGGAGTGTGTAGTGGTGAGGGGAGGGGAGTGAGGAGTGACGAGAGGAGTGGGGATTGAGGAGTGGTGAGGAGAGTGGGGAGTGAGGAGTGGTGAGGAGAGTGGGGAGTGAGGAGTGGCGAGAGGAGTGAGGAGTGGCGAGAGGAGTGGAGAGTAAGGAGTGGCGAGGGGAGTCGGGAGTGAGGAGTGACGAGAGGAGTGGGGAGTGAGGAGTGGCGAGGCGAGTGGGGAGTGAGGAGTGGCGAGGGGAGTGGGGAGTGAGGAGTGGCGAGGGGAGTGGGGAGTAAGGAGTGGCGAGGGGAGTTGGGAGTGAGGAGTGACGAGAGGAGTGGGGAGTGAGGAGTGGCGAGGGAGTGGGGAGTGAGGAGTGGCGAGAGGAGTGGGGAGTGAGGAGTGGCGAGGGGAGTGGGGAGTGAGGACTGGCGAGCGGAGTCGGGAGTGAGGAGTGACGAGAGGAGTGGGGAGTGAGGAGTGGTGAGGGGAGTGTGGAGTGGGGAGTGAGGAGTGGCGAGCGGAGTGGGGATTGAGGAGTGGCGAGTGGAGTCGGGAGTGAGGAGTGACGAGAGGAGTGGGGAGTGAGGAGTGGTGAGGGGAGTGGGCAGTGAGGAGTGGCGAGAGGAGTGGGGAGTGAGGAGTGGCGAGGGGAGTGGGGAGTGAGGAGTGGCGAGCGGAGTCGGGAGTGAGGAGTGATCAGAGGAGTGGGGAGTGAGGAGTGGTGAAGGGAGTGGGGAGTGGGGAGTGAGGAGTGGCGAGCGGAGTGGGGATTGAGGAGTGGCGAGGGGAGTCGGGAGTGAGGAGTGACGAGAGGAGTGGGGAGTGAGGAGTGGCAAGAGGAGTGGAGAGTGAGGAGTGGCGAGAGGAGTGGGGAGTGAGCAGTGGCGAGGGGAGTGGGGAGTGTGGAGTGGTGAGGGGAGGGGAGTGAGGAGTGGTGAGAGGAGTTGGGATTGAGGAGTGGTGAGGAGAGTGGGGAGTGAGGAGTGACGAGGGGAGTGGGGAGTGTGGAGTGTCGAGGGGACTGGGGAGTGTGGAGTGGTGAGGGGACGGGAGTGAGGAGTGGCGAGGGGAGTGGGGAGTGTGGAGTGGCGAGGGGAGAGGAGAGTGAGGAGTGGTGAGGGGAGTGGGGATTGAGGAGTGGTGAGGGGAGTGGGGAGTGTGTAGTGGCGAGGGGAGAGGCGAGTGAGGAGTGGTGAGGGGAGTGGGGAGTGTGGAATGGTGAGCGGAGGGGATTGAGGAATGACCGAGGAGTGGGAAGTATGGAGTGGTGAGGGGAGGGGATTGAGGAGTGGCAAGAGGAGTGGGGAGTGAGGAGTGGTGAGGGGAGTGGGGAGTGTGGAGTGGCGAGAGGAGTGGGGAGTGAGGAGTGGCGAGAGGAGTGGGAGTGAGGAGTGGTGAGGGGAGGGGAGTGAGGAGTGGTGAGAGGAGTGGGGATTGAGGAGTGGCGAGGGGAGTGGGGAGTATGTAGTGGCGAGGGGAGAGGCGAGTGAGGAGTGGTGAGGGGAGTGGGGAGTGTGGAGTGGTGAGGGGAGGGGAGTGAGGAGTGGTGAGAGGAGTGGGGATTGAGGAGTGGTGAGGAGAGTGGGGAGTGAGGAGTGGCGAGAGGAGTGGGGCGTGAGGAGTGGCGAGAGGAGTTGGGAGTGAGGAGTGGCGAGAGGAGTGGGGAGTGAGGAGTGGTGAGGGGAGTGGGGAGTGAGGAGTGGCGAGAGGAGTGGGGAGTGAGGTGTGTCGAGAGGAGTGGGGAGTGAGGAGTGGCGAGAGGAGTGGGGAGTGAGGAGTGGTGAGGGGAGTGGGGAGTGAGGAGTGGCGAGGGGAGTCGGGAGTGAGGAGTGACGAGAGGAGTGGGGAGTGAGGAGTGGTGAGGGGAGTGGGGAGTGAGGAGTGGCGAGAGGAATGGGGAGTGAGGAGTGGCGAGGGGAGTCGGGAGTGAGGAGTGACGAGAGGAGTGGGGAGTGAGGAGTGGCAAGAGGAGTGGAGAGTGAGGAGTGGCGAGAGGAGTGGGGAGTGAGGAGTGGCGAGGGGAGTCGGGAGTGAGGAGTGACGAGAGGAGTTGTGAGTGAGGAGTGGCGAGGGGAGTGGGGAGTGGCGAGGGGAGTGGGGAGTGAGGAGTGGCGAGGGGAGTCGGGAGTGAGGAGTGATGAGAGGAGTGGGGAGTGAGGAGTGGCGAGGGGAGTGGACAGTGAGGAGTGGCAAGAGGAGTGGGGAGTGAGGAGTGGCGAGGGGAGTCGTGAGTGAGGAGTGATAAGAGGAGTGGGGAGTATGGAGTGGTGAGGGGAGTGGGCAGTGAGGAGTGGCGAGAGGAGTGGGGAGTGAGGAGTGGCGAGGGGAGTGAGCAGTGAGGAGTGGCGAGAGGAGTGGGGAGTGAGGAGTGGTGAGGGGAGTGGGTAGTGAGGAGTGGCGAGAGGAGTGGGGAGTGAGGAGTGGCGAGGGGAGTGAGCAGTGAGGAGTGGCGAGAGGAGTGGGGAGTGGCGAGGGGAGTGAGGAGTGAGGAGTGGCGAGGGGAGTGAGCAGTGAGGAGTGGCGAGAGGAGTGGGGAGTGAGGAGTGGTGAGGGGAGTGGGTAGTGAGGAGTGGCGAGAGGAGTGGGGAGTGAGGAGTGGCGAGAGGAGTGAGCAGTGAGGAGTGACGAGAGGAGTGGGGAGTGAGGAGTGGCGAGGGGAGTGGGGAGTGAGGAGTGGCGAGGGGAGTGAGCAGTGAGGAGTGGCGAGCGGAGTGGGTAGTGAGGAGTGGCGAGAGGAGTGGGGAGTGAGGAGTGGCGAGGGGAGTGAGCAGTGAGGAGTGGCGAGAGGAGTGGGTAGTGAGGAGTGGCGAGAGGAGTGGGGAGTGAGGAGTGGCGAGGGGAGTGAGCAGTGAGGAGTGGCGAGAGGAGTGGGGAGTGAGGAGTGGTGAGGGGAGTGGGCAGTGAGGAGTGGCGAGAGGAGTGGGGAGTGAGGAGTGACGAGAGGAGTGGGGAGTGAGGAGTGGCGAGGGGAGTGGGGAGAGAGGAGTGGCGAGGGGAGTGGGCAGTGAGGAGTGGCGACAGGAGTGGGGAGTGAGGAGTGACGAGAGGAGTGGGGAGTGAGGAGTGGCGAGGGGAGTGGGGAGTGAGGGGTGGCGAGAGGAGTGGGGAGTGAGGAGTGGCGAGGGGAGTGGGCAGTGAGGAGTGACGAGAGGAGTGGGGAGTGAGGAGTGGCGAGGGGAGTGGGGAGTGAGGAGTGGCGAGAGGAGTGGGGAGTGAGGAGTGGCGAGGGGAGTGGGGAGTGAGGAGTGGCGAGGGGAGTGAGCAGTGAGGAGTGGCGAGAGGAGTGGGGAGTGAGGAGTGGTGAGGGGAGTGGGTAGTGAGGAGTGGCGAGAGGAGTGGGGAGTGAGGAGTGGCGAGGGGAGTGAGCAGTGAGGAGTGGCGAGAGGAGTGGGGAGTGAGGAGTGGTGAGGGGAGTGAGCAGTGAGGAGTGGCGAGAGGAGTGGGGAGTGAGGAGTGGCGAGGGGAGTGGGGAGTGAGGAGTGGCGAGGGGAGTGAGCAGTGAGGAGTGGCGAGAGGAGTGGGGAGTGAGGAGTGGCGAGGGGAGTGAGCAGTGAGGAGTGGCGAGAGGAGTGGGGAGTGAGGAGTGGCGAGGGGAGTGAGCAGTGAGGAGTGGCGAGAGGAGTGGGGAGTGAGGAGTGGCGAGGGGAGTGAGCAGTGAGGAGTGGCGACAGGAGTGGGGAGTGAGGAGTGGCGAGGGGAGTGAGCAGTGAGGAGTGGCGAGAGGAGTGGGGAGTGAGGAGTGGCGAGAGGAGTGGGGAGTGAGGAGTGGCGAGGGGAGTGAGCAGTGAGGAGTGGCGAGAGGAGTGGGTAGTGAGGAGTGGCGAGAGGAGTGGGGAGTGAGGAGTGGCGAGGGGAGTGAGCAGTGAGGAGTGGCGAGAGGAGTGGGGAGTGAGGAGTGGTGAGGGGAGTGGGGAGTGTGGAGTGGCGAGGGGAGTGGGGAGTGAGGAGTGGCGAGGGGAGTGAGCAGTGAGGAGTGGCGAGAGGAGTGGGTAGTGAGGAGTGGCGAGAGGAGTGGGGAGTGAGGAGTGGTGAGGGGAGTGGGCCGTGAGGAGTGGCGAGGGGAGTGGGGAGTGTGGAGTGGCGAGGGGAGTGGGGAGTGAGGGGTGGCGAGGGGAGTGGGGAGTGAGGAGTGGCAAGAGGAGTGGGGAGTGAGGAGTGGCGAGGGAAGTGGGGAGTGAGGAGTGGTGAGGGGAGTGGGGAGTGAGGAGTGGCAAGAGGAGTGGGGAGTGTGGAGTGGCGAGGGGAGTGGGGAGTGAGGAGTGGTGAGGGGAGTGGGGAGTGTGGAGTGGCGAGGGGAGTGGGCAGTGAGGAGTGGCGAGAGGAGTGGGGAGTGAGGAGTGGCGAGCGGAGTGGGCAGTGTGGAGTGGCGAGGGGAGTGGGGAGTGAGGAGTGGTGAGGGGAGTGGGGAGTGTGGAGTGGCGAGGGGAGTGGGGAGTGAGGAGTGGTGAGGGGAGTGGGGAGTGAGGAGTGGCGAGGGAAGTGGGGAGTGAGGAGTGTTGAGAGGAGTGGGGAGTGAGGAGTGGTGAGGGGAGTGGGGAGTGAGGAGTGGGGAGTGAGGAGTGGCGAGCGGAGTCGGGAGTGAGGAGTGGTGAGGGGAGTGGGGAGTGTGGAGTGGCGAGGGGAGTGGGCAGTGAGGAGTGGCGAGGGGAGTGGGAAGTGAGGAGTGGCGAGGGGAGTGGGGAGTGAGGAGCGGCGAGAGGAGTGGTGAGCATTTTGATGAGGGGGCTGACGAGCAGAGAACGGCAATGAGGGAGTGGCAGCCCCAATGTTACCAACAATGTGCCTTCCTGCGTCAGTGCGTTGGTGGGAGCTACAGTGTTTTGACAATCACAATCAGCTGCTCTTACTCCCCACTCTGAGACTGACACAGACAGGGCATTGCAAATAGATGGTACGTCTGGCCTTTTGGTTGGGAGAGTTCTGTCTGTTGTGGGAGGAAATAAGAAGATGGGAAAGAATCATTCAGAAATAATTACACCTTAGGCCTTGTTAGATTGCTGAAATTTGTAACTTTTCTTCCACAGCAAGGATATCAAAGAAAAGATTTCTTTTCAATGGTGAGCTTTTAAAAACTATAGTGTATTCATCAATCATTAATGTAATGATAATGTGTTAGATAGTCTTGCCAATAAAATACACCTCAGATCCCACTTCTGACCTTATGATGAAGGGAAGGTCATTGATGAAATGGGTGAAAATGGTTGGGCCCAGGACATCACCCTGTAGAACTCCTGCTGAGATGTCCTGGAGCTGACATAATTTACCTCCAATAACCAGAAAGCATTTCCTCCTGATTTCCATTAACTCCAGTTTTGCCAGGTGTCCTGATGCCACACTCGGTCAAATGCGGCCTCAATGTCAAGGGCTGTCACTCTCACCCTACCTCTAGAATTCAGCTCTTTTGTCCAGGTTTGAACCAAGGCTGTAATGAGGTCATGAGCTGAGTGGCCCTGTGGAGACTAGGTTGAGCAGGTTTCTGTTCTGTAAATGATCCTTGAAAGCATACTTGATGACACCTTACTGATGATCGAGAGTAAACATGGAACAAATACAACAACAGGTTGGATTTGTCCTGTTTTTTGAGTATAGGACATACTTGGGCAACTTTCCACATTGTTGAGTAGATGCCAGTAATGTAACTAATTAAAACAGTTTTGGCTAGGGGAGTGGCAAGCTCTGGAATACAAGTCTTCGGTACTGTTGCCAGAATGTTGTCAAGGCCCATAGCCTTTGCAGTATCCAATGCTTCAAACTATTTCTTGACATCAAATGGAGTAAATCAAATTGTTTGTAAAGTGGTGTCTATGATACTGGGGACTACTGGAGGAGGCCGAGATGGATCATCTACTCAGCACTTCTGGCCGAATATGCTTGCAAATCATTTTGCCTTTTCTTTGTGCTGCTGTGCTGGGCTCCCTAATCATTAAGGATGGGGATATTTGTGGATCCTCCTCTTCCAATGAGTTGTTTAATTGTCCATCACCATTTACAACTGGATGTGGCAAGACTGCAGAGATTAGACCTGATCCATTAGCTGTGGGATCATGTGGCTCTGCCTAAGCCACTCAAAGTGATGGACATTGAAGTCCCCCACACTTAGTACATTCTGTTAACAAACTCAGTACATGTTACCAAAAATTATTTTCAGATCTGTAGATTGTGTGCCTAGTCTCCATGGTCACTTACTTTAAAGGTTGTCCATTCAGCATAAATGAATCAGGTCATGAATCTATTGGGAGAAAGTGAGGACTGCAGATGCTGGGGATCAGAGTTTAAAAATGTGTTGCTGGAAAAGCGCAGCAGGTCAGGCAGCATCCAAGGAGCAGGAGAATCGACGTTTCGGGCATAAGCTCTTCTTCAGGAATCAGTTGGCTTGGGCTTCCCTGGGCTGCCTTCGCAAATGAATGTTTAGATCTGTTCTGAGGAATGGTCACTGGACCCGAAACGTTAACTCTGCTTTCTCTCCACAGATGCTGCTGGACTTGCTGAGTTTCTCTAACAATTTCTGTTTTTGTTTCAGATTTCCAGCAATGCAGTTCTTTGTTTTATTTTATACTTCTATTGTCTTTTGAATGCGAAAAATCCACAATTGCAAAGGTCTTCATAAATGAAAATAAATGGAAAACCAAAGTGTTGCGCACTGGAAATGTTTTGGGATGGTTTAATAGTGCAATTCCAGAGGTCGGGGTTAGGATTGGGATTGAGGTTGGAACTCTAAGTAATGGGAGGAAGACACACAAAGGATCGATGTCTGATGAATAAAGAATATACAAAGGAGTTTACAGATGATTGAGATGAGTTGAGGCCAAGAGAAACAAGGATATGGGATCAAATATATTAAAATAGAATGATATTGGAATGTGGATTTCGCTGGCTGGATCAGTGTTTATTGCCTGTCCCCAGTTGCCCTTGAGGAAGTGATTGTGAGCTGCCTTCTTCGAAGGATTTACAAACCAATTATTTTGTATTTTTTTATATAGAAGCAAAGGAATTTTAACTTTCCTTTGAGGTAGGTATGCTAAGTCTTAGAATAGAATAGAAAAGAATAGAATAGAATAGAATAGAATTGTAATTTATTGTCACTTGTATTTTTACAAAAAAATACAGTGAAAAGTATTTAAGTCACCTTAGCCCAATATCTATATTAATAATAGAAATCACATATAAAACAAATTTTTAAAATGTTCATTTTGTTACGAATGAGAGATCTGATAAGTTATCTGATTGTAGATGGTTTTTTTATTCGATTTTTGTTCACGTTTTCTCTGCACAATGACTGCCTTGATCTTCCCTGATAATTTTGCCATTCTTTTCCATTCAGAGAATTATCCAATTCCCTTTTGACAAACATGACTGAAGCTACTTCCACCACCTTCAGGTGGTATATTCCAGATCCTAACCACTTGTAATAGAAGAATGACCTTTCCCATGTTTTTCTCATTTTGCCTTAAATCTCTGACATCTAGTTTGCTAATATTCTGCCATAGGCAGAACTTTCTCCATATTTACTCTTTCGAACACCTCTATCAATCTCCTGTCATCACTCCCTCCATGCAGTTCCATAGTTAATTGCCCAGTACTCACAATGCACATTCTTCAAATTCCACACAATATCAATGGAAATCTTTGCATACACTGGGAAAAGCTGTGAACCTCTCATCATTGAATAAAAGCTTCCATAAAACAACACTATAATTGATGCATATTGTGATGTGAAAACTTTATTCTGCTTATGTGAAAAAATCTTGTAAAAGTTGTTATCTTATTAGTTTATGTACAAACCAGGAGCCATATCAAAGGCATAATTTATTATTATGACCCCTTAAGTTGTCATTCATGCTCAGCCGAATAAATAACCTACATTAGCATTTGAAACTCAACCTATTATTCATAATGATCATAGTTTCCCGCTGATAGCATATTCTTGACTTGGAAGAACAGAAGGGATTTTTTTTAAAATTTCCACATAAATTCCATGTCAGTTAACTGACAGGAATAGGTGTTTTATTTCCCAAGTGTCAAAAGCAGTTTTCTTTTATGTAAGCCAGGGCTTTCACTTAATTTCATAGTTCAAAAGATGACAGTACATTATGTTGCATTTTTCACTGTACATTTTTCATCTGGAAAGCACTGTAATGCATGTCAACAATTCCACTATGTTGATCTATGAAACTGCCCTCAGAAGGACAATTCCCTACAATGAATCATTGCAATAGAAACTGGAGACACATCTGCATTACATTACAGCAATCAATAGCAGTGCTTAAGTGTGAGATCCTTTTACACTTACCTTTCAGAATGTTCCTGACTCTTAACTGACCTATCATTTCGTTCACAAAGTTTGGAGTGTATAAGTCAGCCCCATATGATTTATTTAAAAATGTCTTAACCTGCCCTGCCACCTACAATGATTTGTGCACATGTATAGCTATTATGTATGCAGATATATCTCCCTTGGTCTCCTTGTTTCTGCACACTTTATAATTGCTCCCTTTGTTATATTATCTTTCCTTGTTTTTCCTCCCAAAATGAATCATAATTGCCTCGATCACAGAAGTGTCTACACTTCAAAAGTACTTTATTGGCTGTAAAACTCTTTGGAACATTCTGAGGTCATGAAAGGCACAACAGAAATGAAAGGCTTTCTTTCAAGTTCAGTCTTGTGGCAGGTTACTGTTGTATCGTGGGAGTACTAACAATTTGTGAAAGTAAGGGTGGACCATGTAAACAAAATGCTAAGGGCCTGAGGTTCTGGTGACTTTTTTTATGCTACCTCCCACTTATGACGAGGCAGAATTTGCTGTTTTTTTAACGATCTCTTGATGTATTTCATTGAACTAAAAATTGGACTCTGCATCTGCTCTCACTCAGTTATCATACAGGAACTTCAATTTCATAAACATTTACTTCAGATAATTTAAAGCCTGTAAGTATTTAAAAACAAGAATAAATCTGAGGTTCGATTATGTTCCAAATGTTTACTGACCTAGCTGTTCTTTTGTTTAGGATACATCTGGCCATTTCCTGCCAAACTGTGTCCCATTTGGATTTATTTTGATGTGCTATTTTCAACTGCATCCATCATGCACTTGTGCGCAATATCTTTGGATCGCTACATTGCGATACGGAACCCTATCCATCATAGTCGTTGCAACTCAAGAACAAAAGCATTCATGAAAATAATTGCTGTTTGGACAATATCTGTTGGTGAGTGCACAATATGTCAATGCCTGAAGTAAGATTACAATTCTGTCTTTGTTCGTCCTCTCTTTCCTCAAGATTAAAATATATGATGTAGATTAATTGCAGCCTCTAAGTTTTCTTAAAATTATGACAATGGAAAATAAGCAGTTTGATGATAATGTGAGACTAACAATTGCATTGAGAATGCTAATCGGTGTGAAAATGGCCCATTTATACAGACAGATATAAACAGAGGACTATTTTAGGAAGGAGAGTTACATGATAATCATAGCTAAACCAGTAATAATATTCATGGGACCCACAGGGAGTTAAACAGAAAGGAAAAACACATCACAGTCTGTCTAAAGAATGGTTTGACATGACGGAGTAACACACCTTCTTTTCCACCTTAACTGTGATGGTATCCAGACTGATGATTGAAAGTCTCTCGTCTCTTCCAGTTTTACAGAAAATAAACTTCAATGATACAAGCATTTTGACATTAATGCAGCACCTTTCCAACCATCCCAAAATGTTTTCATGTAGGAAACACAACAGCTAATTTACACACAGCAGACTCCCACATAATGGATTTAGACGTACTGGTTGGGGCTGAACACTCAGCGAAATGCCACAGGGAACTCCCCTATACTTCTGTGAAAAATCATGCAGAAGGTTTTAAGTCTTTTTCAGACAAGTGCATGAGTTCAACACCTTATCCAAGAACCAATACCTCTGATAGTCCAACTTTACTGCATTGAATTGTCACGCTAGATGTCTGTCCTCAAACCTCAAGAGTGAGACTTAAGTTGACAGCTTTCGGATTCAAATTGTTACTAACTGAGCTACAATTCATACATCAACCAATATCTGAGTAGTATCTGAGCTGAAAGACAGTGTGAAAACCCATTGGGTCTAACAGTCAATCCCTTCAGGCAGTACTTCCACCCTCCCTTCAGTGGCCAGAGTCATCAGGTTTCACGCAGGTCAGGACCTGTCCTGCAGATGAACTGCTATTCTCATCACTATGAAAGATAAACCCGAGCTATACTCAACCTGATCTAGCCACCTTGATGCTAATAATGAGAGGGCAGTATTCAGCATCTAAGTCAAAAAATATTTAACTGCAAAAGTATGGCATTGTACTAGTGGGAATGCATTCTGAAGAATGGTGAGTAATTGTGAGCAATCTGGAACAGAGTTTTATGTGTGTGTGTTTTTTTTTGTTATGAATTCAGGTGCCGATGTCACCATGCAGAACTGTTTGGTAATTTGATTTTCCATCAATGTGTTTTAACAAACAGGAAAAGTATGGAATGCAATGCAAATACACTGGCTTCTAATCCTGAATCCCTGTTTCAGGTTCTGTTGATCAAGAACTCTGCATCTTAAACACTAACCTGTCAAACATTATAGCACCATTTCATTGACACTGTAGACAACAACTTGCATTTATGAGGTGCCTTTATTGTAACAACATGTCCCAAGGTGCTTCACAGGAACACGGTCAGACAATACGTGAGACTGCCAAAAAAAGTGATATTATGATGGGTATCCAGCCAAGACATAGGTCTTTAAGAGTGTCTTAAAGGAGATACAGAGGTGGGGAGAAGTTTAGGAGCCCAGTTTCTCCACAGCAGAAAGTAAAGTCATCAATGATGAGGTAAAAGAGTTGAGAGATCCTGAAGAGTTGAAAGTTGGAAGTATGCCGAGTTCCTGAGGAACGTCAAGCTGGAAGGCGAGAAATAGAATAGTGAGGCAATGGAAGGATTTGAACATGAAACTGACCATTTTGAAAGTGAGGTGTTGACAGATTGATTTAGTGAACACAATGGATAATATGTGAATGGGAATTCATTCAGGTGAGGATACTGTTCTGATCCTAGCTGATAGTGAGACTGAACAATTCATATTCAAGAATGAAAACTGGCTTGATAGATCACTTTTTAAAATGTTTCTTTAGTGAACAAAGTGGTAAGTCACTGAAAGAGGGGTAGTTGTTATGGGAGACTTTAACTTTCCAAATATTGACTTGGAAATACTATAGTTCGAGTGCTTCAGATGGGTCAATTTTTGTCCAATGTGTGCAGGAAGGTTTCCTGACACAATATGTAGACAGGGGCGAGGCCACACTGGATTTGGTACTGGGTAATTAACCCAGCCAGGTGTTAGATTTGGAGGTAGGTGAGCACTTTGGTAATAGTGACCACAATTCGGTGATGTTTACTTTAGCGATGGAAAGGAATAGGCATATAGTGCAGGGCAAGTGTTATAACTGGGGGAAAGGAAATTATGATGCGATTAGGCAAGATTTAGGATACATAGGATGTGGAAGAAAACAGCAGGGGATGGGCACAATTGAAATATGGAGCTTATTCAAGGAACAACTACTGCATGTCCTTGATACATATGTACCTGTTAGGCAGGGAGGAAGTGGTTGGGTGTGGGAGCCATGGTTTATGAAGGAAGTTGAATCTCTTGTCAAGAGGAAAAAGAAGGTTTATGTTAGGATGAGACATGAAGGTTCAGTTAGGGTGTTTAAGAGTTACAAGCTAGCAGGAAAGATCTAAAGAGAGAACTAAGAAGAGCCAGGAGGGGACATGAGAAGTAGGATCGAGGAAAACCCTAAAGTTTTCTATAGGTTTATCAGGATTAAAAGAATGACTAGATTAAGATTAGGTCCAATTAAGGACAGTAGTGGGAAGTGGTGCGTGGAGTCTGATGAGATAGGAGAAGCACTAAATGAGTATTTTTCATTGGTAAGACATTGTCGAGGAGAACACTGAGATATAGACCAGACTACTAGACTAGATGGGATTGAGGTTCACAAGGAGGAGGTGTTAGCAATTTTGGAGAGTGTGAAAATAGATAAGTCCCCTGGGGCTTGGGATTCTCTGGGAAACCAGGGAGGAGATTCCAGAGCCTTTGGCTCCGATCTTTATGTCGCTATTGTCTACAGGAATGGTGCCAGAAGACTGGAGGATAGCAACTGTTATCCCCTTGTTCAAGAAGGTGAGTAGAGAAAACCCTGTTAATTATAGACCAGTGAGCCTTAGTTTGGTTGTGGGTAAAGTGTTGGAAAAAGTTATAAGAGATTTATAATCATCTAGAAAGGAATAAGTTGATTAGGGATAGTCGACACAATTTTGTGAAGGTAAGTCATGCCTTACAACCATATTGAGTTCTTTGAGAAGGTGACCAAACAGGTGGATGAGGATAAAGCTGTTGATGTGATGTATATGGATTTCAGTAAGGTGTTTGATAAGGTTCCCGAGAGTAGGCTATTGCACAAAATACGGAGCGATGGGATTGAGGTTGATTTAGCGGTTTGGATCAGAAAATGGCGAGCTGAAAGACAGAGGGTGGTGGCTGATGAAAAATGTTCATCTTGGAGTTCAGTTACTAGTGGTGTACCACGACGATCTGTTTTGGGTCCCCGTTGTTTGTAATTTTTATAAATTACTTCGATGAGGATGTAGAAGGATGGGTTAGTAAACTTGCTATGAGACTAAGGTTGGTGGAGCTGTGGATAGTGCCAAAGGATGTTGCAGGTTACAGAGGGACATAGATAAGGTGCAGATCTGGGCTGAGAGGTGGCAAATGGAGTTTAATGCAGAAAAATATGAGGTGATTCACTTTGGAAGGAGCAACAGGAATAAAGAGTACTGGGCTAATGGTAAGATTCTTGGCAGTGCAGATAAACAGAGAGACCTCAGTGTCCATGTACATAGATCCCTGAACGTTGCAACCCAGGTTGATAGTGTTGTTAAGAGAGCTTTATTTGGTAGAGAGATTGAGTTTTGGAGCCACGAGGTCATGCTGCAGCTGTACAAACCTCTGGTGCATTCGCACTTGGAGTATTGCGTGCAGTTCTGGTCACCGCATTATCAGAAGGATGTGGAAGCTTTGGAAAGGGTTCAGAGGCGATTTACCAGGATGTTGCCTGGTATAGACGGAAGGTCCTATGAGAACAGGCTGAGGGACTTGATGCTATTTTCATTAGAGAGAAGAAGGTTAAGAGGTGACTTAATTGAGACATATAAGATAATCAGAGGGTTACATAGGGTGGACAGTGAGAACCTTTTTCCTCAGATAGTAATGAATAGCATGAGAGAACATAGCTTTAAATTGAGGGGTGTTAGATATAGGACAGATGTCAGAGGTACTCAGAGAGTCTTAGGGGCATTGAACGCACTGCCTGCAACAGTAGTAGACTCACCAACTTTAAGGACATTTAAATGGTCACTGGATAGACATATGAATGAAAATGGAATAATGTAGGCTAGATGGACTTCAGGTAAAAACAATGACTGCAGATGCTGGAAACCAGATTCTGGATTAGTGATGCTGGAAGAGCACAGCAATTCAGGCAGCATCCGAAAAGCTTCGAAATCGACGTTTCGGGCAAAAGCCCTTCATCAGGAATAAAGGCAGAGAGCCTGAAGCGTGGAGAGATAAGCTAGAGGAGGGTGGGGGTGGGGATAGAGTAGCATAGAGTACAATAGGTCAGTGGGGGAGGAGATGAAGGTGATAGGTCAGGGAGGAGAGGGTGGAGTGGATAGGTGGAAAAGGAGCTGGGCAGGTCGGACAAGTCCGGACAAGTCAAGGGGATCATGTTGCTGGAGGTTAGAAACTAGGATGAGGTGGGGGAAGGGGAAATGAGGAAGCTGTTGAAATCCACATTGATGCCCTGGGGTTGAAGTGTTCCGAGGCGGAAGATGAGGCGTTCTTCTTCCATGGGTCTGGTGGTGAGGGAGCGGCGGAGGAGGAGGCCCAGCACCTCCATATCCACGGCAGAGTGGGAGGGGGAGTTGAAATGTTGAGCCACGGGGCGGTTTGGTTGATTGGTGCGGGTGTCTCGAAGATGTTCCCTAAAGCACTCTGCTAGGAGGCGTCCAGTCTCCCCAATGTAGAGGAGACTGCATCGGGAGCAACGGATACAATAAATGATATGAGTGGATGTGCAGGTAAAACTTTGATGGATGTGGAAGGCTCCTTTAGGGCCTTGGATGGAGGTGAGGGAGGAGGTGTGGGCACAGGTTTTACAGTTCCTGTGGTGGCAGGGGAAAGTGCCAGGATGGGAGGGTGGGTCGTAGGGGGGTGTGGACCTGACCAGGTAGTCACGGAGGGAACAGTCTTTACGGAAGGCGGAGAGGGGTGGGGAGGGAAATATATCCCTGATGGTGGGGTCTGTTTGGAGGTGGCGGAAATGTCGGCGGATGATTTGGTTAATGCGAAGGTTGGTAGGGTGGAAGGTGAGCACCAGGGCGTTCTGTCCTTGTTGCGGTTGGAGGGGTTGGGTCTGAGGGCAGAGGTGCGGGATGTGGACGAGATGCGTTGGAGGGCATCTTTAACCACGTGGGAAGGGAATTTGCGGTCTCTAAAGAAGGAGGCCATCTGGTGTGTTCTGTGGTGGAACTGCTCCTCCTGGGAGCAGAAATGGCGGAGGCGGAGGAATTGGGAATAGGGGATGGCATTTTTGCAAGAGGTAGGGTGGGAAGAGGTGTAATCCAGGTAGCTGTGGGAGTCGGTGGGTTTGTAGAAAATGTCAGTGTCAAGTCGTTGTCACTGATGGAGATGGAGAGGTCCAGGAAGGGGAGGGAGGTGTCAGAGATGGTCCAGGTAAATTTAAGGTCAGGGTGGAATGTGTTGGTGAAGTTGATGAATTGCTCAACCTCCTCGCGGGAGCATGAGGTGGCGCCAATGCAGTCATCAATGTAGCGGAGGAAGAGGTGGGGAGTGGTGCCGGTGTAATTACAGAAGATTAACTGCTCTATGTAGCCAACAAAGAGACAGGCATAGCTGGGGCCCATACGTGTGCCCATGGCTACCCCTTTGGTCTGGAGGAAGTGGGAGGATTCAAAGGAGAAATTGTTAAGGGTGAGGACCAGTTCGGCCAAACGAATGAGAGTGTCGGTGGAGGGGTACTGTTGGGAACGTCTGGAGAGGAAAAAACGGAGGCTTGGAGGCCCTGGTCATGGCGGATGGAGGTGTAGAGGGATTGTATATCCATGGTGAAGATGAGGCGTTGGGGGCCGGGGAAACGGAAGTCTTGGAGGAGGTGGAGGGCGTGGGTGGTGTCTCGAACATATGTGGGGAGTTCCTGGACTAGGGGGGATAGGACAGTGTCGAGGTAGGTAGAGATGAGTTCAGTGGGGCAGGAGCATGCTGAGACAATGGGTCGGCCAGGGTGGTCAGGCTTGTGGAACTTGGGAAGGAGGTAGAACCGGGCAGTGCGGGCTTCCCGGACTATGAGGTTGGAAGCTGTGGGTGGGAGATCTCCTGAGGTGATGAGGTTCTGGATGGACTTCAGATTGATTCCACAGACTGGCGCAACATCAAGGGCCACAGGGCTTGTACTGCACTGTAATGTTCTATGTTCTATAGATATTAACTCAAAGCTGGACATTCTCTTTAACATCAGAACAGAAGTTTATCAGAAAAGAAGAAATAAAAGAAAAGGTTTTCTAAATGTGGAATAGAGATAGAATAATCTTAATAACACATAGCAAAATAAAATCTCATCCTATTTCCTCACACTATGTGTTGCAGATTTACAAGTGCAGAGAAATCCCTCACCCTGCCCCACCACCTTGTTTCACTTTCAGGTTTCTTCCTAACTGTCTCCTTATAGTTTCTTTGCTGTGGACTGTGAAGACAAACTGATCAGTTGCCTAACCTTTCTCCATTCTAATAACCTGCAGATTTCTAACCAAACTCTCCTGGTTTGGAAGCTGCACAATCTAGACCCTTGTGATGAGGCAACTGTTTCCTTGAACTGTTCTGAACTCCTTCTAGGAGAGAAACTAAACTTGCTTGTGAACTCAACTGTATTGTTTCCGAACTGAATTGCTTTTAAAAATTGGTCAATCCATGATTCTTCTGAACTGAAAATAAAGTTAATGGCTTTAAATATTTTTGTCCTACCTGTTAGAAACCAAGCAAGGTAAATATCTTATCATCAATACCACCAAGATTTGCAGTCACCTGATTTCTGACAAATGCTGGGGTTAATTCACTATTCCAAAAGGACTGTCTGACCTTGATTTTTCTCCAAAACCTTTCACGTAAATAACCAATGCCCACTTGCATCTATTTTGAAAGCCAAAATCCAAAAGTTATATTATTACATATAATTATACATCTTTCATCCCAATACACAGAGTAATTGAGATTTATGCCATGATGTGAAGGTGCTGGTGTTGCACTGGGGTGGACAAGGTCAGAAGTCACACGACACCAGGTTATAGTCCAACAGGTTGTTTGAAATCAAAAGCTTTTGGAGTGCTACTTCTCCGAAAGCTTGTGGTTAGAAATAAGCCTGTTGGACTGTGACCTGGTCTTGTGTGACTTCTGGCTGTGGAAGGTAGGAGGTGGGAGATGTTGGGCTCCAAAAGTGTTAAAACTGAGGACTACATTCAATACCACTATTTTTTTCAATTCATTCATGGGCCAGCGTTGATTGGCCATGCCTGGGTGCCCTTAAGAAGGTAATAGTGAGCTGCCTTCTTGAACCGCTGCAGCTCATGCGCTGTATGTAGCCCCAAAATGTCATGGGATAGGTCCCCAGGGAATGGAATTTGTAGTGGAAACTGAGGGCAATGACTTCTGCCTTCCCAAGGAAAGAAATGTTGCCTCATCCTGGACTGAATATTAAACATGCAACGTGATAAGATGAAAAGAGGTGACAGTGCAGTAAAGCTGAATGTTGTGGTCAATGTGCATCTGCATATGAAAAATATGAAATAGGAAACATTTCTGATGACAAAGCATGATAGAAATTTCGAACTTTCTACCACAAATGACAATTATTGCAAGGCCAATTGTTAATTATAAATATGAGATAAATTGAAAGGGGCATGAGGCAAAGGCAGATGTGTGGAGTTAACAAGGTCAGAGACCCTGGACCCTAAAGTGGCCCACGGCCCCACTACACAGCACCCCTGAGCCTAGAGTTACTATTCAAGGTCCCTGGAGTTAAATTGTGAGCTTATTGAGTGGCAAGACAGATCCGTGGAGTAAAATGCTCCCCATGGTATAAGATGACACAGACAGAAGTGAGTGAACAGCATGAAGGTTTATGATCATCAAAGCACCAGAGGTGAGGCAGGCGTGTGAACGTGTGCAAGCCTCTGTCATCAGGAGCTCCTGCCATCAGTCAGGCATATAAACAAGTAGAGAGATTCTGTAAATGGTATTGGGAAGCAGGGAGGCTGGAGAGATAGGCCAGGGCTCTGAGAGGCCAGAGAGACAGATAACGCCTACAATGCACTTGTTGGGGAAAAAAATGGAAGAAAATTGGTCTGCCCCACTTACTCTTTACTTTCACCTTCCTTTGTTTCTGAATATCCCAGGAATACATTGCACACATGCAAAAGACCTGTTACCATTAGAAATAGGATGGGTCAGTGAGTAACACTCCTACTCTCTGAATCAGAACATTTGTAGATTTCAATCCCTCTCCAGGACATGAGCACAACAATTAACCATGACACTCCACAGCAGTACAGGTTAGGTGGATTGGCCATGCTAAATTGCCTGTAGTGTCCATGGATATGCAGGCAAGGTGGATTAACCATGGGAAATGCAGGGTTACAGGGATAAGATGGGTTTGCTTGGATGCTTTTTGAAGAATGGATGTGGACACGATGGGCCGAATGGCCTGTTTCCACGCTGTCAGGATTCTATGATTCTTTACAGGCAGTGCCATGATGTTAAATGGGCTTGAGTCTATTTGCAAGTCGACTTGTATAAAATTTGGAACACAATATAGGACAATCTCAAATATCTGTTCTTAAATACAATGAAACATTCACACGTTGGATCTTTAAAATTAATATTAATATTCCCCTGTGTGGGATTACTTTTGTAAGTAGGAGTGTTCGTAAATTGGATATTTGTAAATCAGGGACTGACTATACTGAGGGAGTGTTGGACTGTTAGAGGTACCATCTTTCAGAAGTGATATGAACCGCAGGTAACATCCTTCTCTCATCACAGCTGGGACTTAACCCCAAATGCTTTGTCAGTATTCATCTCTCAATCAGCATCACCAAGGTAGATTATTCGGTTGTCATCACATTGCTGTTTGCAGGAGCTTGTAATGTTGCCAAATGGTTTCTGCCTTTCATATATTCCTAGTCCCATGGTTGTGCAAGGCATTACAAAGAGCCTTTTTCTTTGGACCCAAAATCTTTATCTTTCTTTACTTGTCAAAAATTCCAGCAGGTGCCATGGCCAAACTATGTTTATAGGATACATTATGGTATCGCTGTATGAAAGCATGAGAAATAAAGGAGCAAATGCAATCAGGCAATGCAAAATGAAAAGAGCCAGATGCAGGGAAGTTAGAATGTGGAAACATGTTCATGCGCTGACCTTTTAGCTGGTATTGCATTATATAGAGATAAACAGGAAATGAAGGAGCATTTTACAGTGTAAGATTATAAATAGGTTTTCCATAAATTAATGACTGATACTATTTGGATGTTGCTGTCAGATTAGACATGATACTAATTGAATTAGTTTAGGTGTCAGCAAGTTGAGAAAGGGGAAATGTTGAGAGGAGATTTGATATTGAACAGGTTACACTCCAAGAAGACTTAGTAAGTAGCTATGCTGCATAGAGGCAGCACTGAGCACATCACAATTCATATACACCGGAACGTCATTCTTTTAGAGAAACTCGAGATAATTCTGCGGCTGGAAATCTGTTATTATTAGATAGGCTTAACCACTCGCTTGTTTTTACAAGAAATTGTAGCATTTTGTACATGATTACGTATTAGAAATGAATAATGCAAGCATCATTTCCTCAAAACATTGACAGTATGACTCTAGCTTTAAGTACATTCTCCCAGCCCAGACACTCTAAGATATTCCAATCCAGGCATTCTGCAATATCCCAATTCAGACACTCTGCAATATTCTAATCCTGACTCTTCACAATATTACAACACAGACACTCCACAATATTCCAATCCAGACACTCTGCAATATTTCAATTCAAGCACTCCACAATATTACAATCCAAGCACTCCACAATATTCCAATCCAGACACTCCACAATATTAAAACCCAGACACTCTGCAATATTCCAATCCAGACACTCTGCAATATTCCAATCCAAACACTCCACAATATTCCAATCCATACACTCTGCAATATTCCAATTCAAGCACTCCACAATATTACAATCCAAGCACTCCACAATATTCCAATCCAGACACTCCACAATATTCTAATCCAAGCACTCCACAATATTCCAATCCAGACATTCTGCAATATTCCAATTCAAGCACTCCACAATATTACAATCCAAGCATTCCACAATATTCCAATCCAGACACTCTGCAATATTCCAATTCAAGCACTCCACAATATTACAATCCAAGCACTCCACAATATTACAACCCAGACACTCTGCAATATTCCAATCCAGACACTCTGCAATATTCCAATCCAAGCACTCCACAATATTCCAATCCAGACACTCTAAAATGTTCCAATCCAAGCACTCCACAATATTCCAATCCAGACACTCTAAAATATTCCAATCCAGGCATTCTGCAATATCCCAATTCAGACACTCTGCAATATTCTAATCCTGACTCTTCATAATATTACAACCAGGAACACCACACAATATTACAACCCAGACACTCTGCAATATTCCAATCCAGACACTCTGCAATATTCCAATCCAAGCACTCCACAATATTCCAATCCAAGCACTCCACAATATTCCAATCCAGACACTCTGCAATATTCCAATCCAAGCACTCCACAATATTACAATCCAAGCACTCCACAATATTCCAATCCAGACACTCCACAATATTCCAATCCAAGCACTCCACAATATTCCAATCCAGACACTCTGCAATATTCCAATTCAAGCACTCCACAATATTACAATCCAAGCACTCCACAATATTACAATCCAGACACTCTGCAATATTCCAATCCAGACACTCTGCAATATTCCAATCCAAGCACTCCACAATATTCCAATCCAAGCACTCCACAATTTTCCAATCCAGACACTCAAACATGTTCCAATCCAAGCACTCCACAATATTCCAATCCAGACACTCTAAAATATTCCAATCCAGGCATTCTGCAATATCCCAATTCAGACACTCTGCAATATTCTATTCCTGACTCTTCATAATATTACAGCCCAGACACTCCACAATATTACAACCCAGACACTCTGCAATATTCCAATCCATACACTCTGCAATATTCAAATCCAAGCACTCCACAATATTCCAATCCAAGCACTCCACAATATTCCAATCCAGACACTCTGCAATATTCCAATTCAAGCACTCCACAATATTACAATCCAAGCACTCCACAATATTACAATCCAGACACTCCACAATATTACAACCCAGACACTCTGCAATATTCCAATCCAAACACTCCACAATATTCCAATCCAAACACTCCACAATATTCCAATCCAGACACTCTGCAATATTCCAATCCAGACACTCTGCAATATTCCAATCCAAACACTCCACAATATTCCAATCCAAGCACTCCACAATATTCCAATCCAGACACTCTGCAATATTCCAATCCAGACACTCTGCAATATTCAAATCCAAGCACTCCACAATATTCCAATCCAAGCATTCCACAATATTCCAATCCAGACACTCTGCAATATTCCAATTCAAGCACTCCACAATATTACAATCCAAGCACTCCACAATATTACAATCCAGACACTCCACAATATTACAACACAGACACTCTGCAATATTCCAATCCAAACACTCCACAATATTCCAATCCAAACACTCCACAATATTCCAATCCAGACACTCTGCAATATTCCAATCCAGACACTCTGCAATATTCCAATCCAAACACTCCACAATATTCCAATCCAAGCACTCCACAATATTCCAATCCAGACACTCTAAAATGTTCCAATCCAGACACTCTGCAATATTCCAATCCAGACACTCTGCAATATTCCAATCCAAACACTCCACAATATTACAATCCAAGCATTCCACAATATAACAACCCAGACACTCTGCAATATTCCAATCCAGACACTCTGCTATATTCCAATCCAAGCACTCCACAATATTCCAATCCAAGCACTCCACAATATTCCAATCCAGATACTCAAAAATATTCCAATCCAGGCATTCTGCAATATCCCAATTCAGACACTCTGCAATATTCTATTCCTGACTCTTCATAATATTACAACCAGCAACACCACACAATATTACAATCCAGACACTCCACAATATTACAACACAGACACTCTGCAATATTCCAATCCAAACACTCCACAATATTCCAATCCAAACACTCCACAATATTCCAATCCAGACACTCTGCAATATTCAAATCCAAGCACTCCACAATATTCCAATCCAAGCACTCCACAATATTCCAATCCAGACACTCTAAAATGTTCCAATCCAAGCACTCCACAATATTCCAATCCAGACACTCTAAAATATTCCAATCCAGGCATTCTGCAATATCCCAATTCAGACACTCTGCAATATTCTGTTCCTGACTCTTCATAATATTACAGCCCAGACACTCCACAATATTACAACCCAGACACTCTGCAATATTCCAATCCAGACACTCTGCAATATTCCAATCCAAGCACTCCACAATATTCCAATCCAAGCACTCCACAATATTCCAATCCAGACACTCAGCAATATTCCAATTCAAGCACTCCACAATATTACAATTCAAGCACTCCACAATATTCCAATCCAGACACTCCACAATATTACAACCCAGACACTCTGCAATATTCCAATCCAGACACTCTGCAATATTCCAATCCAAACACTCCACAATATTCCAATCCAAACACTCCACAATATTCCAATCCAGACACTCTGCAATATTCCAATTCAAGCACTCCACAATATTACAATCCAAGCACTCCACAATATTCCAATCCAGACACTCCACAATATTCCAATCCAAGCACACCACAATATTCCAATCCAGACACTCTGCAATATTCCAATTCAAGCACTCCACAATATTACAATCCAAGCATTCCACAATATTACAACCCAGACACTCTGCAATATTCCAATCCAGACACTCTGCAATATTCCAATCCAAGCACTCCACAATATTCCAATCCAAGCACTCCATAATATTCCAATCCAGACACTCTAAAATATTCCAATCCAGGCATTCTGCAATATCCCAATTCAGACACTCTGCAATATTCTAATCCTGACTCTTCATAATATTGCAACCAGGAACACCACACAATATTACAACCCAGACACTCTGCAATATTCCAATCCAGACACGCTGCAATATTCAAATCCAAGCACTCCACAATATTCCAATCCAAGCACTCCACAATATTCCAATCCAGACACTCTGCAATATTCCAATTCAAGCACTCCACAATATTCCAATCCAGACACTCCACAATATTACAACCCAGACACTCTGCAATATTCCAATCCAGACACTCTGCAATATTCCAATCCAAGCACTCCACAATATTCCAATCCAAACACTCCACAATATTCCAATCCAGACACTCTGCAATATTCCAATTCAAGCACTCCACAATATTACAATCCAAGCACTCCACAATATTCCAATCCAGACAATCCACAATATTCCAATCCAAGCACTCCACAATATTCCAATCCAGACACTCTGCAATATTCCAATCCAAGCACTCCACAATATTCCAATCCAAGCACTCCACAATATTCCAATCCAGACACTCTAAAATGTTCCAATCCAAGCACTCCACAATATTCCAATCCAGACACTCCACAATATTCCAATCCAAGCACTCCACAATATTCCAATCCAGGCACTCGAAAATATTCCAATCCAGGCATTCTGCAATATCCCAATTCAGACACTCTGCAATATTCTAATCCTGACTCTTCATAATATTACAACCAGGAACACCACACAATATTACAACCCAGACACTCTGCAATATTCCAATCCAGACACTCTGCAATATTCCAATCCAAGCACTCCACAATATTCCAATCCAAGCACTCCACAATATTCCAATCCAGACACTCTGCAATATTCCAATCCAAACACTCCACAATATTACAATCCAAGCACTCCACAATATTCCAATCCAGACACTCCACAATATTCCAATCCAAGCACTCCACAATATTCCAATCCAGACACACTAAAATATTCCAATCCAGGCATTCTGCAATATCCCAATTCAGACACTCTGCAATATTCTATTCCTGACTCTTCATAATATTACAACACAGACACTCCACAATATTACAATCCAGACACTCTGCAATATTCCAAACCAGACACTCTGCAATATTCAAATCCAAGCACTCCACAATATTCCAATCCAAGCACTCCACAATATTCCAATCCAGACACTCTGCAATATTCCAATTCAAGCACTCCACAATATTCCAATCCAGACACTCCACAATATTACAACCCAGACACTCTGCAATATTCCAATCCAGACACTCTGCAATATTCCAATCCAAGCACTCCACAATATTCCAATCCAAACACTCCACAATATTCCAATCCAGACACTCTGCAATATTCCAATTCAAGCACTCCACAATATTACAATCCAAGCACTCCACAATATTCCAATCCAGACAATCCACAATATTCCAATCCAAGCACTCCACAATATTCCAATCCAGACACTCTGCAATATTCCAATCCAAGCACTCCACAATATTCCAATCCAAGCACTCCACAATATTCCAATCCAGACACTCTAAAATGTTCCAATCCCAGCACTCCACAATATTCCAATCCAGACACTCCACAATATTCCAATCCAAGCACTCCACAATATTCCAATCCAGGCACTCTAAAATATTCCAATCCAGGCATTCTGCAATATCCCAATTCAGACACTCTGCAATATTCTAATCCTGACTCTTCATAATATTACAACCAGGAACACCACACAATATTACAACCCAGACACTCTGCAATATTCCAATCCAGACACTCTGCAATATTCAAATCCAAGCACTCCACAATATTCCAATCCAAGCACTCCACAATATTCCATTCCAGACACTCTGCAATATTCCAATCCAAACACTCCACAATATTACAATCCAAGCACTCCACAATATTCCAATCCAGACACTCCACAATATTCCAATCCAAGCACTCCACAATATTCCAATCCAGACACACTAAAATATTCCAATCCAGGCATTCTGCAATATCCCAATTCAGACACTCTGCAATATTCTATTCCTGACTCTTCATAATATTACAACACAGACACTCCACAATATTACAATCCAGACACTCTGCAATATTCCAAACCAGACACTCTGCAATATTCAAATCCAAGCACTCCACAATATTCCAATCCAAGCACTCCACAATATTCCAATCCAGACACTCTGCAATATTCCAATTCAAGCACTCCACAATATTACAATCCAAGCACTCCACAATATTCCAATCCAGACACTCCACAATATTACAATCCAGACACTCTGCAATATTCCAATCCAGACACTCTGCAATATTCCAATCCAAGCACTCCACAATATTCCAATCCAAACACTCCACAATATTCCAATCCAGACACTCTGCAATATTCCAATTCAAGCACTCCACAATATTACAATTCAACCACTCCACAATATTCCAATCCAGACATTCTACAATATTCCAATCCAAGCACTCCACAATATTCCAATCCAGACACTCTGCAATATTCCAATTCATGCACTCCACAATATTACAATCCAAGCATTCCACAATATTACAACCCAGACACTCTGCAATATTCCAATCCAAGCACTCCACAATATTCCAATCCAAGCACTCCACAATATTCCAATCCAGACACTCTAAAATATTCCAATCCAGGCATTCTGCAATATCCCAATTCAGACACTCTGCAATATTCTAATCCTGACTCTTCATAATATTACAACCAGGAACACCACACAATATTACAACCCAGACACTCTGCAATATTCCAATCCAGACACTCTGCAATATTCCAATTCAAGCACTCCACAATATTATAATCCAAGCACTCCACAATATTCCAATCCAGACACTCCACAATATTCCAATCCAAGCACTCCACAATATTCCAATCCAGACACTCTGCAATATTCCAATTCAAGCACTCCACAATATTACAATCCAAGCACTCCACAATATTACAACCCAGACACTCTGCAATATTCCAATCCAGACACTCTGCAATATTCCAATCCAAGCACTCCACAATATTCCAATCCAAGCACTCCACAATATTCCAATCCAAACACTCTAAAATGTTCCAATCCAAGCACTCCACAATATTCCAATCCAGACACTCTGCAAAGTCCAATTCAAGCATTCCACAATATTACAATCCAAGCATTCCACAATATTACAACCCAGACACTCTGCAATATTACAACCCAGACACTCTGCAATATTCCAATCCAGACACTCTGCAATATTCCAATCCAAGCACTCCACAATATTCCAATCCAAGCACTCCACAATATTCCAATCCAAACACTCTAAAATGTTCCAATCCAAGCACTCCACAATATTCCAATCCAGACACTCTGCAAAGTCCAATTCATGCACTCCACAATATTACAATCCAAGCATTCCACAATATTACAACCCAGACACTCTGCAATATTCCAATCCAAGCACTCCACAATATTCCAATCCAAGCACTCCACAATATTCCAAATCAGACACTCTAAAATATTCCAATCCAGGCATTCTGCAATATCCCAATTCAGACACTCTGCAATATTCTAATCCTGGCTCTTCATAATATTACAACCAGGAACACCACACAATATTACAACCCAGACACTCTGCAATATTCCAATCCAGACACTCTGCAATATTCAAATCCAAGCACTCCACAATATTCCAATCCAAGCACTCCACAATATTCCAATCCAGACACTCTGCAATATTCCAATTCAAGCACTCCACAATATTATAATCCAAGCACTCCACAATATTCCAATCCAGACACTCCACAATATTCCAATCCAAGCACTCCACAATATTCCAATCCAGACACTCTGCAATATTCCAATTCAAGCACTCCACAATATTACAATCCAAGCACTCCACAATATTACAACCCAGACACTCTGCAATATTCCAATCCAGACACTCTGCAATATTCCAATCCAAGCACTCCACAATATTCCAATCCAAGCACTCCACAATATTCCAATCCAAACACTCTAAAATGTTCCAATCCAAGCACTCCACAATATTCCAATCCAGACACACTGCAAAGTCCAATTCAAGCATTCCACAATATTACAATCCAAGCATTCCACAATATTACAACCCAGACACTCTGCAATATTACAACCCAAACACTCTGCAATATTCCAATCCAGACACTCTGCAATATTCCAATCCAAGCACTCCACAATATTCCAATCCAAGCACTCCACAATATTCCAATCCAAACACTCTAAAATGTTCCAATCCAAGCACTCCACAATCTTCCAATCCAGACACTCTGCAAAGTCCAATTCAAGCATTCCACAATATTACAATCCAAGCATTCCACAATATTACAACCCAGACACTCTGCAATATTCCAATCCAGACACTCTGCAATATTCCAATCCAAGCACTCCACAATATTCCAATCCAAGCACTCCACAATATTCCAATCCAGACACTCTAAAATGTTCCAATCCAAGCACTCCACAATATTCCAATCCAGACACTCCACAATATTCCAATCCAAGCACTCCACAATATTCCAATCCAGACACTCTGCAATATTCCAATTCAAGCACTCCACAATATTACAATCCAAGCATTCCACAATATTACAACCCAGACACTCTGCAATATTCCAATCCAGACACTCTGCAATATTCCAATCCAAGCACTCCACAATATTCCAATCCAAGCACTCCACAATATTCCAATCCAGACACTCTAAAATATTCCAATCCAGGCATTCTGCAATATCCCAATTCAGACACTCTGCAATATTTTAATCCTGACTCTTCATAATATTACAACCAGGAACACCACACAATATTACAACCCAGACACTCTGCAATATTCCAATCCAGACACTCTGCAATATTCAAATCCAAGCACTCCACAATATTCCAATCCAAGCACTCCACAATATTCCAATCCAGACACTCTGCAATATTCCAATCCAAACACTCCACAATATTACAATTCAAGCACTCCACAATATTCCAATCCAGACACTCCACAATATTCCAATCCAAGCACTCCACAATATTCCAATCCAGACACTCTGCAATATTCCAATTCAAGCACTCCACAATATTACAATTCAAGCACTCCACAATATTCCAATCCAGACACTCCACAATATTCCAATCCAAGCACTCCACAATATTCCAATCCAGACACTCTGCAATATTCCAATTCAAGCACTCCACAATATTACAATCCAAGCACTCCACAATATTCCAATCCAGACACTCCACAATATTACAACCCAGACACTCTGCAATATTCCAATCCAGACACTCTGCAATATTCCAATCCAAGCACTCCACAATATTCCAATCCAAACACTCCACAATATTCCAATCCAGACACTCTGCAATATTCCAATTCAAGCACTCCACAATATTACAATCCAAGCACTCCACAATATTCCAATCCAGACATTCCACAATATTCCAATCCAAGCACTCCACAATATTCCAATCCAGACACTCTGCAATATTCCAATTCATGCACTCCACAATATTACAATCCAAGCATTCCACAATATTACAACCCAGACACTCTGCAATATTCCAATCCAAGCACTCCACAATATTCCAATCCAAGCACTCCACAATATTCCAATCCAGACACTCTAAAATATTCCAATCCAGGCATTCTGCAATATCCCAATTCAGACACTCTGCAATATTCTAATCCTGACTCTTCATAATATTACAACCAGGAACACCACACAATATTACAACCCAGACACTCTGCAATATTCAAATCCAGACACTCTGCAATATTCAAATCCAAGCACTCCACAATATTCCAATCCAAGCACTCCACAATATTCCAATCCAGACACTCTGCAATATTCCAATTCAAGCACTCCACAATATTCCAATCCAGACACTCCACAATATTACAACCCAGACACTCTGCAATATTCCAATCCAGACACTCCACAATATTCCAATCCAGACACTCTGCAATATTCCAATTCAAGCACTCCACAATATTACAATCCAAGCACTCCACAATATTACAACCCAGACACTCTGCAATATTCCAATCCAGACACTCTGCAATATTCCAATCCAAGCACTCCACAATATTCCAATCCAAGCACTCCACAATATTCCAATCCAAACACTCTAAAATGTTCCAATCCAAGCACTCCACAATATTCCAATCCAGACACTCTAAAATATTCCAATCCAGGCATTCTGCAATATCCCAATTCAGACACTCTGCAATATTCTATTCCTGACTCTTCATAATATTACAACCCAGACACTCCACAATATTACAACCCAGACACTCTGCAATATTCCAATCCAGACACTCTGCAATATTCCAATTCAAGCACTCCACAATATTACAATCCAAGCACTCCACAATATTCCAATCCAGACACTCCACAATATTACAACCCAGACACTCTGCAATATTCCAATCCAGACACTCTGCAATATTCCAATCCAAGCACTCCACAATATTCCAATCCAAACACTCCACAATATTCCAATCCAGACACTCTGCAATATTCCAATCCAAGCACTCCACAATATTCCAATCCAGACACTCTGCAATATTCCAATTCATGCACTCCACAATATTACAATCCAAGCATTCCACAATATTACAACCCAGACACTCTGCAATATTCCAATCCAAGCACTCCACAATATTCCAATCCAAGCACTCCACAATATTCCAATCCAGACACTCTAAAATATTCCAATCCAGGCATTCTGCAATATCCCAATTCAGACACTCTGCAATATTCTAATCCTGACTCTTCATAATATTACAACCAGGAACACCACACAATATTACAACCCAGACACTCTGCAATATTCCAATCCAGACACTCTGCAATATTCAAATCCAAGCACTCCACAATATTCCAATCCAAGCACTCCACAATATTCCAATCCAGACACTCAAACATGTTCCAATCCAAGCACTCCACAATATTCCAATCCAGACACTCTAAAATATTCCAATCCAGGCATTCTGCAATATCCCAATTCAGACACTCTGCAATATTCTATTCCTGACTCTTCATAATATTACAGCCCAGACACTCCACAATATTACAACCCAGACACTCTGCAATATTCCAATCCATACACTCTGCAATATTCAAATCCAAGCACTCCACAATATTCCAATCCAAGCACTCCACAATATTCCAATCCAGACACTCTGCAATATTCCAATTCAAGCACTCCACAATATTACAATCCAAGCACTCCACAATATTACAATCCAGACACTCCACAATATTACAACCCAGACACTCTGCAATATTCCAATCCAAACACTCCACAATATTCCAATCCAAACACTCCACAATATTCCAATCCAGACACTCTGCAATATTCCAATCCAGACACTCTGCAATATTCCAATCCAAACACTCCACAATATTCCAATCCAAGCACTCCACAATATTCCAATCCAGACACTCTGCAATATTCCAATCCAGACACTCTGCAATATTCAAATCCAAGCACTCCACAATATTCCAATCCAAGCATTCCACAATATTCCAATCCAGACACTCTGCAATATTCCAATTCAAGCACTCCACAATATTACAATCCAAGCACTCCACAATATTACAATCCAGACACTCCACAATATTACAACCCAGACACTCTGCAATATTCCAATCCAAGCACTCCACAATATTCCAATCCAGACACTCTAAAATGTTCCAATCCAGACAATCCACAATATTCCAATCCAAGCACTCCACAATATTCCAATCCAGACACTCTGCAATATTCCAATCCAAGCACTCCACAATATTCCAATCCAAGCACTCCACAATATTCCAATCCAGACACTCTAAAATGTTCCAATCCCAGCACTCCACAATATTCCAATCCAGACACTCCACAATATTCCAATCCAAGCACTCAACAATATTCCAATCCAGGCACTCTAAAATATTCCAATCCAGGCATTCTGCAATATCCCAATTCAGACACTCTGCAATATTCTAATCCTGACTCTTCATAATATTACAACCAGGAACACCACACAATATTACAACCCAGACACTATGCAATATTCCAATCCAGACACTCTGCAATATTCAAATCCAAGCACTCCACAATATTCCAATCCAAGCACTCCACAATATTCCATTCCAGACACTCTGCAATATTCCAATCCAAACACTCCACAATATTACAATTCAAGCACTCCACAATATTCGAATCCAGACACTCCACAATATTCCAATCCAAGCACTCCACAATATTCCAATCCAGACACACTAAAATATTCCAATCCAGGCATTCTGCAATATCCCAATTCAGACACTCTGCAATATTCTATTCCTGACTCTTCATAATATTACAACACAGACACTCCACAATATTACAATCCAGACACTCTGCAATATTCCAAACCAGACACTCTGCAATATTCAAATCCAAGCACTCCACAATATTCCAATCCAAGCACTCCACAATATTCCAATCCAGACACTCTGCAATATTCCAATTCAAGCACTCCACAATATTACAATCCAAGCACTCCACAATATTCCAATCCAGACACTCCACAATATTACAATCCAGACACTCTGCAATATTCCAATCCAGACACTCTGCAATATTCCAATCCAAGCACTCCACAATATTCCAATCCAAACACTCCACAATATTCCAATCCAGACACTCTGCAATATTCCAATTCAAGCACTCCACAATATTACAATTCAACCACTCCACAATATTCCAATCCAGACATTCTACAATATTCCAATCCAAGCACTCCACAATATTCCAATCCAGACACTCTGCAATATTCCAATTCATGCACTCCACAATATTACAATCCAAGCATTCCACAATATTACAACCCAGACACTCTGCAATATTCCAATCCAAGCACTCCACAATATTCCAATCCAAGCACTCCACAATATTCCAATCCAGACACTCTAAAATATTCCAATCCAGGCATTCTGCAATATCCCAATTCAGACACTCTGCAATATTCTAATCCTGACTCTTCATAATATTACAACCAGGAACACCACACAATATTACAACCCAGACACTCTGCAATATTCCAATCCAGACACTCTGCAATATTCCAATTCAAGCACTCCACAATATTATAATCCAAGCACTCCACAATATTCCAATCCAGACACTCCACAATATTCCAATCCAAGCACTCCACAATATTCCAATCCAGACACTCTGCAATATTCCAATTCAAGCACTCCACAATATTACAATCCAAGCACTCCACAATATTACAACCCAGACACTCTGCAATATTCCAATCCAGACACTCTGCAATATTCCAATCCAAGCACTCCACAATATTCCAATCCAAGCACTCCACAATATTCCAATCCAAACACTCTAAAATGTTCCAATCCAAGCACTCCACAATATTCCAATCCAGACACTCTGCAAAGTCCAATTCAAGCATTCCACAATATTACAATCCAAGCATTCCACAATATTACAACCCAGACACTCTGCAATATTACAACCCAGACACTCTGCAATATTCCAATCCAGACACTCTGCAATATTCCAATCCAAGCACTCCACAATATTCCAATCCAAGCACTCCACAATATTCCAATCCAGACACTCTGCAAAGTCCAATTCATGCACTCCACAATATTACAATCCAAGCATTCCACAATATTACAACCCAGACACTCTGCAATATTCCAATCCAAGCACTCCACAATATTCCAATCCAAGCACTCCACAATATTCCAATCCAGACACTCTAAAATATTCCAATCCAGGCATTCTGCAATATCCCAATTCAGACACTCTGCAATATTCTAATCCTGGCTCTTCATAATATTACAACCAGGAACACCACACAATATTACAACCCAGACACTCTGCAATATTCCAATCCAGACACTCTGCAATATTCAAATCCAAGCACTCCACAATATTCCAATCCAAGCACTCCACAATATTCCAATCCAGACACTCTGCAATATTCCAATTCAAGCACTCCACAATATTATAATCCAAGCACTCCACAATATTCCAATCCAGACACTCCACAATATTCCAATCCAAGCACTCCACAATATTCCAATCCAGACACTCTGCAATATTCCAATTCAAGCACTCCACAATATTACAATCCAAGCACTCCACAATATTACAACCCAGACACTCTGCAATATTCCAATCCAGACACTCTGCAATATTCCAATCCAAGCACTCCACAATATTCCAATCCAAGCACTCCACAATATTCCAATCCAAACACTCTAAAATGTTCCAATCCAAGCACTCCACAATATTCCAATCCAGACACACTGCAAAGTCCAATTCAAGCATTCCACAATATTACAATCCAAGCATTCCACAATATTACAACCCCAGACACTCTGCAATATTACAACCCAAACACTCTGCAATATTCCAATCCAGACACTCTGCAATATTCCAATCCAAGCACTCCACAATATTCCAATCCAAGCACTCCACAATATTCCAATCCAAACACTCTAAAATGTTCCAATCCAAGCACTCCACAATATTCCAATCCAGACACTCTGCAAAGTCCAATTCAAGCATTCCACAATATTACAATCCAAGCATTCCACAATATTACAACCCAGACACTCTGCAATATTCCAATCCAGACACTCTGCAATATTCCAATCCAAGCACTCCACAATATTCCAATCCAAGCACTCCACAATATTCCAATCCAGACACTCTAAAATGTTCCAATCCAAGCACTCCACAATATTCCAATCCAGACACTCCACAATATTCCAATCCAAGCACTCCACAATATTCCAATCCAGACACTCTGCAATATTCCAATTCAAGCACTCCACAATATTACAATCCAAGCATTCCACAATATTACAACCCAGACACTCTGCAATATTCCAATCCAGACACTCTGCAATATTCCAATCCAAGCACTCCACAATATTCCAATCCAAGCACTCCACAATATTCCAATCCAGACACTCTAAAATATTCCAATCCAGGCATTCTGCAATATCCCAATTCAGACACTCTGCAATATTTTAATCCTGACTCTTCATAATATTACAACCAGGAACACCACACAATATTACAACCCAGACACTCTGCAATATTCCAATCCAGACACTCTGCAATATTCAAATCCAAGCACTCCACAATATTCCAATCCAAGCACTCCACAATATTCCAATCCAGACACTCTGCAATATTCCAATCCAAGCACTCCACAATATTACAATTCAAGCACTCCACAATATTCCAATCCAGACACTCCACAATATTCCAATCCAAGCACTCCACAATATTCCAATCCAGACACTCTGCAATATTCCAATTCAAGCACTCCACAATATTACAATTCAAGCACTCCACAATATTCCAATCCAGACACTCCACAATATTCCAATCCAAGCACTCCACAATATTCCAATCCAGACACTCTGCAATATTCCAATTCAAGCACTCCACAATATTACAATCCAAGCACTCCACAATATTCCAATCCAGACACTCCACAATATTACAACCCAGACACTCTGCAATATTCCAATCCAGACACTCTGCAATATTCCAATCCAAGCACTCCACAATATTCCAATCCAAACACTCCACAATATTCCAATCCAGACACTCTGCAATATTCCAATTCAAGCACTCCACAATATTACAATCCAAGCACTCCACAATATTCCAATCCAGACATTCCACAATATTCCAATCCAAGCACTCCACAATATTCCAATCCAGACACTCTGCAATATTCCAATTCATGCACTCCACAATATTACAATCCAAGCATTCCACAATATTACAACCCAGACACTCTGCAATATTCCAATCCAAGCACTCCACAATATTCCAATCCAAGCACTCCACAATATTCCAATCCAGACACTCTAAAATATTCCAATCCAGGCATTCTGCAATATCCCAATTCAGACACTCTGCAATATTCTAATCCTGACTCTTCATAATATTACAACCAGGAACACCACACAATATTACAACCCAGACACTCTGCAATATTCCAATCCAGACACTCTGCAATATTCAAATCCAAGCACTCCACAATATTCCAATCCAAGCACTCCACAATATTCCAATCCAGACACTCTGCAATATTCCAATTCAAGCACTCCACAATATTCCAATCCAGACACTCCACAATATTACAACCCAGACACTCTGCAATATTCCAATCCAGACACTCCACAATATTCCAATCCAGACACTCTGCAATATTCCAATTCAAGCACTCCACAATATTACAATCCAAGCACTCCACAATATTACAACCCAGACACTCTGCAATATTCCAATCCAGACACTCTGCAATATTCCAATCCAAGCACTCCACAATATTCCAATCCAAGCACTCCACAATATTCCAATCCAAACACTCTAAAATGTTCCAATCCAAGCACTCCACAATATTCCAATCCAGACACTCTAAAATATTCCAATCCAGGCATTCTGCAATATCCCAATTCAGACACTCTGCAATATTCTATTCCTGACTCTTCATAATATTACAACCCAGACACTCCACAATATTACAACCCAGACACTCTGCAATATTCCAATCCAGACACTCTGCAATATTCCAATTCAAGCACTCCACAATATTACAATCCAAGCACTCCACAATATTCCAATCCAGACACTCCACAATATTACAACCCAGACACTCTGCAATATTCCAATCCAGACACTCTGCAATATTCCAATCCAAGCACTCCACAATATTCCAATCCAAACACTCCACAATATTCCAATCCAGACACTCTGCAATATTCCAATCCAAGCACTCCACAATATTCCAATCCAGACACTCTGCAATATTCCAATTCATGCACTCCACAATATTACAATCCAAGCATTCCACAATATTACAACCCAGACACTCTGCAATATTCTAATCCAAGCACTCCACAATATTCCAATCCAAGCACTCCACAATATTCCAATCCAGACACTCTAAAATATTCCAATCCAGGCATTCTGCAATATCCCAATTCAGACACTCTGCAATATTCTAATCCTGACTCTTCATAATATTACAACCAGGAACACCACACAATATTACAACCCAGACACTCTGCAATATTCCAATCCAGACACTCTGCAATATTCAAATCCAAGCACTCCACAATATTCCAATCCAAGCACTCCACAATATTCCAATCCAGACACTCAAACATGTTCCAATCCAAGCACTCCACAATATTCCAATCCAGACACTCTAAAATATTCCAATCCAGGCATTCTGCAATATCCCAATTCAGACACTCTGCAATATTCTATTCCTGACTCTTCATAATATTACAACCCAGACACTCCACAATATTACAACCCAGACACTCTGCAATATTCCAATCCATACACTCTGCAATATTCAAATCCAAGCACTCCACAATATTCCAATCCAAGCACTCCACAATATTCCAATCCAGACACTCTGCAATATTCCAATTCAAGCACTCCACAATATTACAATCCAAGCACTCCACAATATTACAATCCAGACACTCCACAATATTACAACCCAGACACTCTGCAATATTCCAATCCAAACACTCCACAATATTCCAATCCAAACACTCCACAATATTCCAATCCAGACACTCTGCAATATTCCAATCCAGACACTCTGCAATATTCCAATCCAAACACTCCACAATATTCCAATCCAAGCACTCCACAATATTCCAATCCAGACACTCTGCAATATTCCAATCCAGACACTCTGCAATATTCAAATCCAAGCACTCCACAATATTCCAATCCAAGCATTCCACAATATTCCAATCCAGACACTCTGCAATATTCCAATTCAAGCACTCCACAATATTACAATCCAAGCACTCCACAATATTACAATCCAGACACTCCACAATATTACAACCCAGACACTCTGCAATATTCCAATCCAAACACTCCACAATATTCCAATCCAAACACTCCACAATATTCCAATCCAGACACTCTGCAATATTCCAATCCAGACACTCTGCAATATTCCAATCCAAACACTCCACAATATTCCAATCCAAGCACTCCACAATATTCCAATCCAGACACTCTGCAATATTCCAATTCAAGCACTCCACAATATTACAATCCAAGCATTCCACAATATAACAACCCAGACACTCTGCAATATTCCAATCCAGACACTCTGCTATATTCCAATCCAAGCACTCCACAATATTCCAATCCAAGCACTCCACAATATTCCAATCCAGATACTCAAAAATATTCCAATCCAGGCATTCTGCAATATCCCAATTCAGACACTCTGCAATATTCTATTCCTGACTCTTCATAATATTACAACCAGCAACACCACACAATATTACAACCCAGACACTCTGCAATATTCCAATCCAGACACTCTGAAATATTCAAATCCAAGCACTCCACAATATTCCAATCCAAGCACTCCACAATATTCCAATCCAGACACTCTAAAATGTTCCAATCCAAGCACTCCACAATATTCCAATCCAGACACTCTAAAATATTCCAATCCAGGCATTCTGCAATATCCCAATTCAGACACTCTGCAATATTCTGTTCCTGACTCTTCATAATATTACAGCCCAGACACTCCACAATATTACAACCCAGACACTCTGCAATATTCCAATCCAGACACTCTGCAATATTCCAATCCAAGCACTCCACAATATTCCAATCCAAGCACTCCACAATATTCCAATCCAGACACTCAGCAATATTCCAATTCAAGCACTCCACAATATTACAATCCAAGCACTCCACAATATTCCAATCCAGACACTCTGCAATATTACAACCCAGACACTCTGCAATATTCCAATCCAGACACTCTGCAATATTCCAATCCAAACACTCCACAATATTCCAATCCAAACACTCCACAATATTCCAATCCAGACACTCTGCAATATTCCAATTCAAGCACTCCACAATATTACAATCCAAGCACTCCACAATATTCCAATCCAGACACTCCACAATATTCCAATCCAAGCACACCACAATATTCCAATCCAGACACTCTGCAATATTCCAATCCAAGCACTCCACAATATTCCAATCCAAACACTCCACAATATTCCAATCCAGACACTCTGCAATATTCCAATTCAAGCACTCCACAATATTACAATCCAAGCACTCCACAATATTCCAATCCAGACAATCCACAATATTCCAATCCAAGCACTCCACAATATTCCAATCCAGACACTCTGCAATATTCCAATCCAAGCACTCCACAATATTCCAATCCAAGCACTCCACAATATTCCAATCCAGACACTCTAAAATGTTCCAATCCAAGCACTCCACAATATTCCAATCCAGACACTCCACAATATTCCAATCCAAGCACTCCACAATATTCCAATCCAGGCACTCTAAAATATTCCAATCCAGGCATTCTGCAATATCCCAATTCAGACACTCTGCAATATTCTAATCCTGACTCTTCATAATATTACAACCAGGAACACCACACAATATTACAACCCAGACACTCTGCAATATTCCAATCCAGACAATCTGCAATATTCAAATCCAAGCACTCCACAATATTACAATCCAAGCACTCCACAATATTCCAATCCAGACACTCTGCAATATTCCAATCCAAGCACTCCACAATATTCCAATCCAGACACACTAAAATATTCCAATCCAGGCATTCTGCAATATCCCAATTCAGACACTCTGCAATATTCTATTCCTGACTCTTCATAATATTACAACACAGACACTCCACAATATTACAATCCAGACACTCTGCAATATTCCAAACCAGACACTCTGCAATATTCAAATCCAAGCACTCCACAATATTCCAATCCAAGCACTCCACAATATTCCAATCCAGACACTCTGCAATATTCCAATTCAAGCACTCCACAATATTACAATCCAAGCACTCCACAATATTCCAATCCAGACACTCCACAATATTACAATCCAGACACTCTGCAATATTCCAATCCAGACACTCTGCAATATTCCAATCCAAGCACTCCACAATATTCCAATCCAAACACTCCACAATATTCCAATCCAGACACTCTGCAATATTCCAATTCAAGCACTCCACAATATTACAATTCAACCACTCCACAATATTCCAATCCAGACATTCTACAATATTCCAATCCAAGCACTCCACAATATTCCAATCCAGACACTCTGCAATATTCCAATTCATGCACTCCACAATATTACAATCCAAGCATTCCACAATATTACAACCCAGACACTCTGCAATATTCCAATCCAAGCACTCCACAATATTCCAATCCAAGCACTCCACAATATTCCAATCCAGACACTCTAAAATATTCCAATCCAGGCATTCTGCAATATCCCAATTCAGACACTCTGCAATATTCTAATCCTGACTCTTCATAATATTACAACCAGGAACACCACACAATATTACAACCCAGACACTCTGCAATATTCCAATCCAGACACTCTGCAATATTCCAATTCAAGCACTCCACAATATTATAATCCAAGCACTCCACAATATTCCAATCCAGACACTCCACAATATTCCAATCCAAGCACTCCACAATATTCCAATCCAGACACTCTGCAATATTCCAATTCAAGCACTCCACAATATTACAATCCAAGCACTCCACAATATTACAACCCAGACACTCTGCAATATTCCAATCCAGACACTCTGCAATATTCCAATCCAAGCACTCCACAATATTCCAATCCAAGCACTCCACAATATTCCAATCCAAACACTCTAAAATGTTCCAATCCAAGCACTCCACAATATTCCAATCCAGACACTCTGCAAAGTCCAATTCATGCACTCCACAATATTACAATCCAAGCATTCCACAATATTACAACCCAGACACTCTGCAATATTCCAATCCAAGCACTCCACAATATTCCAATCCAAGCACTCCACAATATTCCAATCCAGACACTCTAAAATATTCCAATCCAGGCATTCTGCAATATCCCAATTCAGACACTCTGCAATATTCTAATCCTGGCTCTTCATAATATTACAACCAGGAACACCACACAATATTACAACCCAGACACTCTGCAATATTCCAATCCAGACACTCTGCAATATTCAAATCCAAGCACTCCACAATATTCCAATCCAAGCACTCCACAATATTCCAATCCAGACACTCTGCAAAGTCCAATTCAAGCATTCCACAATATTACAATCCAAGCATTCCACAATATTACAACCCAGACACTCTGCAATATTACAACCCAGACACTCTGCAATATTCCAATCCAGACACTCTGCAATATTCCAATCCAAGCACTCCACAATATTCCAATCCACGCACGCCACAATATTCCAATCCAAACACTCTAAAATGTTCCAATCCAAGCACTCCACAATATTCCAATCCAGACACTCTGCAAAGTCCAATTCATGCACTCCACAATATTACAATCCAAGCATTCCACAATATTACAACCCAGACACTCTGCAATATTCCAATCCAAGCACTCCACAATATTCCAATCCAAGCACTCCACAATATTCCAATCCAGACACTCTAAAATATTCCAATCCAGGCATTCTGCAATATCCCAATTCAGACACTCTGCAATATTCTAATCCTGGCTCTTCATAATATTACAACCAGGAACACCACACAATATTACAACCCAGACACTCTGCAATATTCCAATCCAGACACTCTGCAATATTCAAATCCAAGCACTCCACAATATTCCAATCCAAGCACTCCACAATATTCCAATCCAGACACTCTGCAATATTCCAATTCAAGCACTCCACAATATTATAATCCAAGCACTCCACAATATTCCAATCCAGACACTCCACAATATTCCAATCCAAGCACTCCACAATATTCCAATCCAGACACTCTGCAATATTCCAATTCAAGCACTCCACAATATTACAATCCAAGCACTCCACAATATTACAACCCAGACACTCTGCAATATTCCAATCCAGACACTCTGCAATATTCCAATCCAAGCACTCCACAATATTCCAATCCAAGCACTCCACAATATTCCAATCCAAACACTCTAAAATGTTCCAATCCAAGCACTCCACAATATTCCAATCCAGACACACTGCAAAGTCCAATTCAAGCATTCCACAATATTACAATCCAAGCATTCCACAATATTACAACCCAGACACTCTGCAATATTACAACCCAGACACTCTGCAATATTCCAATCCAGACACTCTGCAATATTCCAATCCAAGCACTCCACAATATTCTAATCCAAGCACTCCACAATATTCCAATCCAAACACTCTAAAATGTTCCAATCCAAGCACTCCACAATATTCCAATCCAGACACTCTGCAAAGTCCAATTCAAGCATTCCACAATATTACAATCCAAGCATTCCACAATATTACAACCCAGACACTCTGCAATATTCCAATCCAGACACTCTGCAATATTCCAATCCAAGCACTCCACAATATTCCAATCCAAGCACTCCACAATATTCCAATCCAGACACTCTAAAATGTTCCAATCCAAGCAATCCACAATATTCCAATCCAGACACTCCACAATATTCCAATCCAAGCACTCCACAATATTCCAATCCAGACACTCTGCAATATTCCAATTCAAGCACTCCACAATATTACAATCCAAGCATTCCACAATATTACAACCCAGACACTCTGCAATATTCCAATCCAGACACTCTGCAATATTCCAATCCAAGCACTCCACAATATTCCAATCCAAGCACTCCACAATATTCCAATCCAGACACTCTAAAATATTCCAATCCAGGCATTCTGCAATATCCCAATTCAGACACTCTGCAATATTTTAATCCTGACTCTTCATAATATTACAACCAGGAACACCACACAATATTACAACCCAGACACTCTGCAATATTCCAATCCAGACACTCTGCAATATTCAAATCCAAGCACTCCACAATATTCCAATCCAAGCACTCCACAATATTCCAATCCAGACACTCTGCAATATTCCAATCCAAACACTCCACAATATTCCAATCCAAGCACTCCACAATATTCCAATCCAGACACTCCACAATATTCCAATCCAAGCACTCCACAATATTCCAATCCAGACACTCTGCAATATTCCAATTCAAGCACTCCACAATATTACAATCCAAGCACTCCACAATTTTACAACCCAGACACTCTGCAATATTCCAATCCAGACACTCTGCAATATTCCAATCCAAGCACTCCACAATATTCCAATCCAGACACACTAAAATATTCCAATCCAGGCATTCTGCAATATCCCAATTCAGACACTCTGCAATATACTATTCCTGACTCTTCATAATATTACAACACAGACACTCCACAATATTACAACCCAGACACTCTGCAATATTCCAAACCAGACACTCTGCAATATTCAAATCCAAGCACTCCACAATATTCCAATCCAAGCACTCCACAATATTCCAATCCAGACACTCTGCAATATTCCAATTCAAGCACTCCACAATATTACAATCCAAGCACTCCACAATATTCCAATCCAGACACTCCACAATATTACAACCCAGACACTCTGCAATATTCCAATCCAGACACTCTGCAATATTCCAATCCAAGCACTCCACAATATTCCAATCCAAACACTCCACAATATTCCAATCCAGACACTCTGCAATATTCCAATTCAAGCACTCCACAATATTACAATCCAAGCACTCCACAATATTCCAATCCAGACATTCCACAATATTCCAATCCAAGCACTCCACAATATTCCAATCCAGACACTCTGCAATATTCCAATTCATGCACTCCACAATATTACAATCCAAGCATTCCACAATATTACAACCCAGACACTCTGCAATATTCCAATCCAAGCACTCCACAATATTCCAATCCAAGCACTCCACAATATTCCAATCCAGACACTCTAAAATATTCCAATCCAGGCATTCTGCAATATCCCAATTCAGACACTCTGCAATATTCTAATCCTGACTCTTCATAATATTACAACCAGGAACACCACACAATATTACAACCCAGACACTCTGCAATATTCCAATCCAGACACTCTGCAATATTCAAATCCAAGCACTCCACAATATTCCAATCCAAGCACTCCACAATATTCCAATCCAGACACTCTGCAATATTCCAATTCAAGCACTCCACAATATTCCAATCCAGACACTCCACAATATTACAACCCAGACACTCTGCAATATTCCAATCCAGACACTCCACAATATTCCAATCCAGACACTCTGCAATATTCCAATTCAAGCACTCCACAATATTACAATCCAAGCACTCCACAATATTACAACCCAGACACTCTGCAATATTCCAATCCAGACACTCTGCAATATTCCAATCCAAGCACTCCACTATATTCCAATCCAAGCACTCCACAATATTCCAATCCAAACACTCTAAAATGTTCCAATCCAAGCACTCCACAATATTCCAATCCAGACACTCTAAAATATTCCAATCCAGGCATTCTGCAATATCCCAATTCAGACACTCTGCAATATTCTATTCCTGACTCTTCATAATATTACAACCCAGACACTCCACAATATTACAACCCAGACACTCTGCAATATTCCAATCCAGACACTCTGCAATATTCAAATCCAAGCACTCCACAATATTCCAATCCAAGCACTCCACAATATTCCAATCCAGACACTCCACAATATTACAACCCAGACACTCTGCAATATTCCAATTCAGACACTCTGCAATATTCTATTCCTGACTCTTCATAATATTACAACCCAGACACTCCACAATATTACAACCCAGACACTCTGCAATATTCCAATCCAGACACTCTGCAATATTCCAATTCAAGCACTCCACAATATTACAATCCAAGCACTCCACAATATTCCAATCCAGACACTCCACAATATTACAACCCAGACACTCTGCAATATTCCAATCCAGACACTCTGCAATATTCCAATCCAAGCACTCCACAATATTCCAATCCAAACACTCCACAATATTCCAATCCAGACACTCTGCAATATTCCAATTCAAGCACTCCACAATATTACAATCCAAGCACTCCACAATATTCCAATCCAGACAATCCACAATATTCCAATCCAAGCACTCCACAATATTCCAATCCAGACACTCCACAATATTCCAATCCAAGCACTCCACAATATTCCAATCCAGACACTCTGCAATATTCCAATTCAAGCACTCCACAATATTACAATCCAAGCACTCCACAATATTACAACCCAGACACTCTGCAATATTCCAATCCAGACACTCTGCAATATTCCAATCCAAGCACTCCACAATATTCCAATCCAGACACACTAAAATATTCCAATCCAGGCATTCTGCAATATCCCAATTCAGACACTCTGCAATATTCTATTCCTGACTCTTCATAATATTACAACACAGACACTCCACAATATTACAACCCAGACACTCTGCAATATTCCAAACCAGACACTCTGCAATATTCAAATCCAAGCACTCCACAATATTCCAATCCAAGCACTCCACAATATTCCAATCCAGACACTCTGCAATATTCCAATTCAAGCACTCCACAATATTACAATCCAAGCACTCCACAATATTCCAATCCAGACACTCCACAATATTACAACCCAGACACTCTGTAATATTCCAATCCAGACACTCTGCAATATTCCAATCCAAGCACTCCACAATATTCCAATCCAAACACTCCACAATATTCCAATCCAGACACTCTGCAATATTCCAATTCATGCACTCCACAATATTACAATCCAAGCATTCCACAATATTACAACCCAGACACTCTGCAATATTCCAATCCAAGCACTCCACAATATTCCAATCCAAGCACTCCACAATATTCCAATCCAGACACTCTAAAATATTCCAATCCAGGCATTCTGCAATATCCCAATTCAGACACTCTGCAATATTCTAATCCTGACTCTTCATAATATTACAACCAGGAACACCACACAATATTACAACCCAGACACTCTGCAATATTCCAATCCAGACACTCTGCAATATTCAAATCCAAGCACTCCACAATATTCCAATCCAAGCACTCCACAATATTCCAATCCAGACACTCTGCAATATTCCAATTCAAGCACTCCACAATATTACAACCCAGACACTCTGCAATATTCCAATCCAGACACTCCACAATATTCCAATCCAGACACTCTGCAATATTCCAATTCAAGCACTCCACAATATTACAATCCAAGCACTCCACAATATTACAACCCAGACACTCTGCAATATTCCAATCCAGACACTCCACAATATTCCAATCCAGACACTCTGCAATATTCCAATCCAGACACTCTGCAATATTCCAATCCAAGCACTCCACAATATTCCAATCCAAGCACTCCACAATATTCCAATCCAAACACTCTAAAATGTTCCAATCCAAGCACTCCACAATATTCCAATCCAGACACTCTAAAATATTCCAATCCAGGCATTCTGCAATATCCCAATTCAGACACTCTGCAATATTCTATTCCTGACTCTTCATAATATTACAACCCAGACACTCCACAATATTACAACCCAGACACTCTGCAATATTCCAATCCAGACACTCTGCAATATTCAAATCCAAGCACTCCACAATATTCCAATCCAAGCACTCCACAATATTCCAATCCAGACACTCCACAATATTACAACCCAGACACTCTGCAATATTCCAATTCAGACACTCTGCAATATTCTTTTCCTGACTCTTCATAATATTACAACCCAGACACTCCACAATATTACAACCCAGACACTCTGCAATATTCCAATCCAGACACTCTGCAATATTCCAATCCAAGCACTCCACAATATTCCAATCCAAACACTCCACAATATTCCAATCCAGACACTCTGCAATATTCCAATTCAAGCACTCCACAATATTACAATCCAAGCACTCCACAATATTCCAATCCAGACAATCCACAATATTACAATCCAAGCACTCCACAATATTCCAATCCAGACACTCTGCAATATTCCAATCCAGACACTCTAAAATGTTCCAATCCAAGCACTCCACAATATTCCAATCCAGACACTCTAAAATATTCGAATCCAGGCATTCTGCAATATCCCAATTCAGACACTCTGCAATATTCCAATCCTGACTCATCATAATATTACAACCCAGACACTCCACAATATTACAACCTAGACACTCTGGAATATTCCAATCCAGACACTCTGCAATATTCCAATTCAAGCACTCCACAATATTACAATCCAAGCACTCCACAATATTCCAATCCAAGCACTCCACAATATTCCAATCCAGACACTCTGCAATATTCCAATTCAAGCACTCCACAATATTACAATCCAAGCACTCCACAATATTCCAATCCAGACACTCCACAATATTACAACCCAGACACTCTGCAATATTCCAATCCAGACACTCTGCAATATTCCAATCCAAACACTCCACAATATTCCAATCCAAGCACTCCACAATATTCCAATCCAGACACTCTGCAATATTCCAATTCAAGCACTCCACAATATTACAATCCAAGCATTCCACAATATTCCAATCCAGACACTCCACAATATTACAATCCAGACACTCTGCAATATTCCAATCCAGACACTCTGCAATATTCCAATCCAAGCACTCCACAATATTACAATCCAAGCACTCTACAATATTCCAATCCAAGCACTCCACAATATTACAATCCAAGCACTCCACAATATTCCAATCCAGACACTCCACAATATTACAACCCAGACACTCTGCAATATTCCAATCCAGACACTCTGCAATATTCCAATCCAAGCACTCCACAATATTCCAATCCAGACACTCTAAAATATTCCAATCCAGGCATTCTGCAATATCCCAATTCAGACACTCTGCAATATTCTAATCCTGACTCTTCATAATATTACAACCAGGAACACCACACAATATTACAACCCAGACACTCTGCAATATTCCAATCCAGACACTCTGCAATATTCAAATCCAAGCACTCCACAATATTCCAATCCAAGCACTCCACAATATTCCAATCCAGACACTCTGCAATATTCCAATTCAAGCACTCCACAATATTACAACCCAGACACTCTGCAATATTCCAATCCAGACACTCCACAATATTCCAATCCAGACACTCTGCAATATTCCAATTCAAGCACTCCACAATATTACAATCCAAGCACTCCACAATATTACAACCCAGACACTCTGCAATATTCCAATCCAGACACTCCACAATATTCCAATCCAGACACTCTGCAATATTCCAATCCAGACACTCTGCAATATTCCAATCCAAGCACTCCACAATATTCCAATCCAAGCACTCCACAATATTCCAATCCAAACACTCTAAAATGTTCCAATCCAAGCACTCCACAATATTCCAATCCAGACACTCTAAAATATTCCAATCCAGGCATTCTGCAATATCCCAATTCAGACACTCTGCAATATTCTATTCCTGACTCTTCATAATATTACAACCCAGACACTCCACAATATTACAACCCAGACACTCTGCAATATTCCAATCCAGACACTCTGCAATATTCAAATCCAAGCACTCCACAATATTCCAATCCAAGCACTCCACAATATTCCAATCCAGACACTCCACAATATTACAACCCAGACACTCTGCAATATTCCAATTCAGACACTCTGCAATATTCTTTTCCTGACTCTTCATAATATTACAACCCAGACACTCCACAATATTACAACCCAGACACTCTGCAATATTCCAATCCAGACACTCTGCAATATTCCAATCCAAGCACTCCACAATATTCCAATCCAAACACTCCACAATATTCCAATCCAGACACTCTGCAATATTCCAATTCAAGCACTCCACAATATTACAATCCAAGCACTCCACAATATTCCAATCCAGACAATCCACAATATTACAATCCAAGCACTCCACAATATTCCAATCCAGACACTCTGCAATATTCCAATCCAGACACTCTAAAATGTTCCAATCCAAGCACTCCACAATATTCCAATCCAGACACTCTAAAATATTCGAATCCAGGCATTCTGCAATATCCCAATTCAGACACTCTGCAATATTCTAATCCTGACTCATCATAATATTACAACCCAGACACTCCACAATATTACAACCTAGACACTCTGGAATATTCCAATCCAGACACTCTGCAATATTCCAATTCAAGCACTCCACAATATTACAATCCAAGCACTCCACAATATTCCAATCCAAGCACTCCACAATATTCCAATCCAGACACTCTGCAATATTCCAATTCAAGCACTCCACAATATTACAATCCAAGCACTCCACAATATTCCAATCCAGACACTCCACAATATTACAACCCAGACACTCTGCAATATTCCAATCCAGACACTCTGCAATATTCCAATCCAAACACTCCACAATATTCCAATCCAAGCACTCCACAATATTCCAATCCAGACACTCTGCAATATTCCAATTCAAGCACTCCACAATATTACAATCCAAGCATTCCACAATATTCCAATCCAGACACTCCACAATATTACAATCCAGACACTCTGCAATATTCCAATCCAGACACTCTGCAATATTCCAATCCAAGCACTCCACAATATTACAATCCAAGCACTCTACAATATTCCAATCCAAGCACTCCACAATATTACAATCCAAGCACTCCACAATATTCCAATCCAGACACTCCACAATATTACAACCCAGACACTCTGCAATATTCCAATCCAGACACTCTGCAATATTCCAATCCAAGCACTCCACAATATTCCAATCCAAACACTCCACAATATTCCAATCCAGACACTCTGCAATATTCCAATTCAAGCACTCCACAATATTACAATCCAGACACTCTAAAATATTCCAATCCAGGCATTCTGCAATATCCCAATTCAGACACTCTGCAATATTCTATTCCTGACTCTTCATAATATTACAACCCAGACACTCCACAATATTACAACCCAGACACTCTGCAATATTCCAATCCAGACACTCTGCAATATTCAAATCCAAGCACTCCACAATATTCCAATCCAAGCACTCCACAATATTCCAATCCAGACACTCCACAATATTACAACCCAGACACTCTGCAATATTCCAATTCAGACACTCTGCAATATTCTATTCCTGACTCTTCATAATATTACAACCCAGACACTCCACAATATTACAACCCAGACACTCTGCAATATTCCAATCCAGACACTCTGCAATATTCCAATCCAAGCACTCCACAATATTCCAATCCAAACACTCCACAATATTCCAATCCAGACACTCTGCAATATTCCAATTCAAGCACTCCACAATATTACAATCCAAGCACTCCACAATATTCCAATCCAGACAATCCACAATATTCCAATCCAAGCACTCCACAATATTCCAATCCAGACACTCTGCAATATTCCAATCCAGACACTCTAAAATGTTCCAATCCAAGCACTCCACAATATTCCAATCCAGACACTCTAAAATATTCGAATCCAGGCATTCTGCAATATCCCAATTCAGACACTCTGCAATATTCCAATCCTGACTCATCATAATATTACAACCCAGACACTCCACAATATTACAACCTAGACACTCTGGAATATTCCAATCCAGACACTCTGCAATATTCCAATTCAAGCACTCCACAATATTACAATCCAAGCACTCCACAATATTCCAATCCAAGCACTCCACAATATTCCAATCCAGACACTCTGCAATATTCCAATTCAAGCACTCCACAATATTACAATCCAAGCACTCCACAATATTCCAATCCAGACACTCCACAATATTACAACCCAGACACTCTAAAATATTCCAATCCAGACACTCTGCAATATTCCAATCCAAACACTCCACAATATTCCAATCCAAGCACTCCACAATATTCCAATCCAGACACTCTGCAATATTCCAATTCAAGCACTCCACAATATTACAATCCAAGCATTCCACAATATTCCAATCCAGACACTCCACAATATTACAATCCAGACACTCTGCAATATTCCAATCCAGACACTCTGCAATATTCCAATCCAAGCACTCCACAATATTACAATCCAAGCACTCTACAATATTCCAATCCAAGCACTCCACAATATTACAATCCAAGCACTCCACAATATTCCAATCCAGACACTCCACAATATTACAACCCAGACACTCTGCAATATTCCAATCCAGACACTCTGCAATATTCCAATCCAAGCACTCCACAATCTTCCAATCCAAACACTCCACAATATTCCAATCCAGACACTCTGCAATATTCCAATTCAAGCACTCCACAATATTACAATCCAAGCACTCCACAATATTCCAATCCAGACATTCCACAATATTCCAATCCAAGCACTCCACAATATTCCAATCCAGACACTCTGCAATATTCCAATTCATGCACTCCACAATATTACAATCCAAGCATTCCACAATATTACAACCCAGACACTCTGCAATATTCAAATCCAAGCACTCCACAATATTCCAATCCAAGCACTCCACAATATTCCAATCCAGACACTCTAAAATATTCCAATTCAGGCATTCTGCAATATCCCAATTCAGACACTCTGCAATATTCTAATCCTGACTCTTCATAATATTACAACCAGGAACACCACACAATATTACAACCCAGACACTCTGCAATATTCCAATCCAGACACTCTGCAATATTCAAATCCAAGCACTCCACAATATTCCAATCCAAGCACTCCACAATATTCCAATCCAGACACTCTGCAATATTCCAATTCAAGCACTCCACAATATTCCAATCCAGACACTCCACAATATTACAACCCAGACACTCTGCAATATTCCAATCCAGACACTCCACAATATTCCAATCCAGACACTCTGCAATATTCCAATTCAACCACTCCACAATATTACAATCCAAGCACTCCACAATATTACAACCCAGACACTCTGCAATATTCCAATCCAGACACTCTGCAATATTCCAATCCAAGCACTCCACAATATTCCAATCCAAGCACTCCACAATATTCCAATCCAAACACTCTAAAATGTTCCAATCCAAGCACTCCACAATATTCCAATCCAGACACTCTAAAATATTCCAATCCAGGCATTCTGCAATATCCCAATTCAGACACTCTGCAATATTCTATTCCTGACTCTTCATAATATTACAACCCAGACACTCCACAATATTACAACCCAGACACTCTGCAATATTCCAATCCAGACACTCTGCAATATTCAAATCCAAGCACTCCACAATATTCCAATCCAAGCACTCCACAATATTCCAATCCAGACACTCCACAATATTACAACCCAGACACTCTGCAATATTCCAATTCAGACACTCTGCAATATTCTATTCCTGACTCTTCATAATATTACAACCCAGACACTCCACAATATTACAACCCAGACACTCTGCAATATTCCAATCCAGACACTCTGCAATATTCCAATTCAAGCACTCCACAATATTACAATCCAAGCACACCACAATATTCCAATCCAGACACTCCACAATATTACAACCCAGACACTCTGCAATATTCCAATCCAGACACTCTGCAATATTCCAATCCAAGCACTCCACAATATTCCAATCCAAACACTCCACAATATTCCAATCCAGACACTCTGCAATATTCCAATCCAAGCACTCCACAATATTACAATCCAAGCACTCTACAATATTCCAATCCAAGCACTCCACAATATTACAATCCAAGCACTCCACAATATTCCAATCCAGACACTCCACAATATTACAACCCAGACACTCTGCAATATTCCAATCCAGACACTCTGCAATATTCCAATCCAAGCACTCCACAATATTCCAATCCAAACACTCCACAATATTCCAATCCAGACACTCTGCAATATTCCAATTCAAGCACTCCACAATATTACAATCCAAGCACTCCACAATATTCCAATCCAGACATTCCACAATATTCCAATCCAAGCACTCCACAATATTCCAATCCAGACACTCTGCAATATTCCAATTCATGCACTCCACAATATTACAATCCAAGCATTCCACAATATTACAACCCAGACACTCTGCAATATTCAAATCCAAGCACTCCACAATATTCCAATCCAAGCACTCCACAATATTCCAATCCAGACACTCTAAAATATTCCAATTCAGGCATTCTGCAATATCCCAATTCAGACACTCTGCAATATTCTAATCCTGACACTTCATAATATTACAACCAGGAACACCACACAATATTACAACCCAGACACTCTGCAATATTCCAATCCAGACACTCTGCAATATTCAAATCCAAGCACTCCACAATATTCCAATCCAAGCACTCCACAATATTCCAATCCAGACACTCTGCAATATTCCAATTCAAGCACTCCACAATATTCCAATCCAGACACTCCACAATATTACAACCCAGACACTCTGCAATATTCCAATCCAGACACTCCACAATATTCCAATCCAGACACTCTGCAATATTCCAATTCAAGCACTCCACAATATTACAATCCAAGCACTCCACAATATTACAACCCAGACACTCTGCAATATTCCAATCCAGACACTCTGCAATATTCCAATCCAAGCACTCCACAATATTCCAATCCAAGCACTCCACAATATTCCAATCCAAACACTCTAAAATGTTCCAATCCAAGCACTCCACAATATTCCAATCCAGACACTCTAAAATATTCCAATCCAGGCATTCTGCAATATCCCAATTCAGACACTCTGCAATATTCTATTCCTGACTCTTCATAATATTACAACCCAGACACTCCACAATATTACAACCCAGACACTCTGCAATATTCCAATCCAGACACTCTGCAATATTCAAATCCAAGCACTCCACAATATTCCAATCCAAGCACTCCACAATATTCCAATCCAGACACTCCACAATATTACAACCCAGACACTCTGCAATATTCCAATTCAGACACTCTGCAATATTCTATTCCTGACTCTTCATAATATTACAACCCAGACACTCCACAATATTACAACCCAGACACTCTGCAATATTCCAATCCAGACACTCTGCAATATTCCAATTCAAGCACTCCACAATATTACAATCCAAGCACACCACAATATTCCAATCCAGACACTCCACAATATTACAACCCAGACACTCTGCAATATTCCAATCCAGACACTCTGCAATATTCCAATCCAAGCACTCCACAATATTCCAATCCAAACACTCCACAATATTCCAATCCAGACACTCTGCAATATTCCAATTCAAGCACTCCACAATATTACAATCCACGCACTCCACAATATTCCAATCCAGACAATCCACAATATTACAATCCAAGCACTCCACAATATTCCAGTCCAGACACTCTGCAATATTCCAATCCAGACACTCTAAAATGTTCCAATCCAAGCACTCCACAATATTCCAATCCAGACACTCTAAAATATTCGAATCCAGGCATTCTGCAATATCCCAATTCAGACACTCTGCAATATTCCAATCCTGACTCATCATAATATTACAACCCAGACACTCCACAATATTACAACCTAGACACTCTGGAATATTCCAATCCAGACACTCTGCAATATTCCAATTCAAGCACTCCACAATATTACAATCCAAGCACTCCACAATATTCCAATCCAAGCACTCCACAATATTCCAATCCAGACACTCTGCAATATTCCAATTCAAGCACTCCACAATATTACAATCCAAGCACTCCACAATATTCCAATCCAGACACTCCACAATATTACAACCCAGACACTCTGCAATATTCCAATCCAGACACTCTGCAATATTCCAATCCAAACACTCCACAATATTCCAATCCAAGCACTCCACAATATTCCAATCCAGACACTCTGCAATATTCCAATTCAAGCACTCCACAATATTACAATCCAAGCATTCCACAATATTCCAATCCAGACACTCCACAATATTACAATCCAAGCACTCCACAATTTTACAACCCAGACACTCTGCAATATTCCAATCCAGACACTCTGCAATATTCCAATCCAAGCACTCCACAATATTCCAATCCAGACACACTAAAATATTCCAATCCAGGCATTCTGCAATATCCCAATTCAGAAACTCTGCAATATACTATTCCTGACTCTTCATAATATTACAACACAGACACTCCACAATATTACAACCCAGACACTCTGCAATATTCCAAACCAGACACTCTGCAATATTCAAATCCAAGCACTCCACAATATTCCAATCCAAGCACTCCACAATATTCCAATCCAGACACTCTGCAATATTCCAATTCAAGCACTCCACAATATTACAATCCAAGCACTCCACAATATTCCAATCCAGACACTCCACAATATTACAACCCAGACACTCTGCAATATTCCAATCCAGACACTCTGCAATATTCCAATCCAAGCACTCCACAATATTCCAATCCAAACACTCCACAATATTCCAATCCAGACACTCTGCAATATTCCAATTCAAGCACTCCACAATATTACAATCCAAGCACTCCACAATATTCCAATCCAGACATTCCACAATATTCCAATCCAAGCACTCCACAATATTCCAATCCAGACACTCTGCAATATTCCAATTCATGCACTCCACAATATTACAATCCAAGCATTCCACAATATTACAACCCAGACACTCTGCAATATTCCAATCCAAGCACTCCACAATATTCCAATCCAAGCACTCCACAATATTCCAATCCAGACACTCTAAAATATTCCAATCCAGGCATTCTGCAATATCCCAATTCAGACACTCTGCAATATTCTAATCCTGACTCTTCATAATATTACAACCAGGAACACCACACAATATTACAACCCAGACACTCTGCAATATTCCAATCCAGACACTCTGCAATATTCAAATCCAAGCACTCCACAATATTCCAATCCAAGCACTCCACAATATTCCAATCCAGACACTCTGCAATATTCCAATTCAAGCACTCCACAATATTCCAATCCAGACACTCCACAATATTACAACCCAGACACTCTGGAATATTCCAATCCAGACACTCTGCAATATTCCAATTCAAGCACTCCACAATATTACAATCCAAGCACTCCACAATATTCCAATCCAAGCACTCCACAATATTCCAATCCAGACACTCTGCAATATTCCAATTCAAGCACTCCACAATATTACAATCCAAGCACTCCACAATATTCCAATCCAGACACTCCACAATATTACAACCCAGACACTCTGCAATATTCCAATCCAGACACTCTGCAATATTTCAATCCAAACACTCCACAATATTCCAATCCAAGCACTCCACAATATTCCAATCCAGACACTCTGCAATATTCCAATTCAAGCACTCCACAATATTACAATCCAAGCATTCCACAATATTCCAATCCAGACACTCCACAACATTACAATCCAGACACTCTGCAATATTCCAATCCAGACACTCTGCAATATTCCAATCCAAGCACTCCACAATATTACAATCCAAGCACTCTACAATATTCCAATCCAAGCACTCCACAATATTCCAATCCAGACACTCTGCAATATTCCAATTCAAGCACTCCACAATATTACAATCCAGGCATTCCACAATATTCCAATCCAGACACTCCACAATATTACAATCCAGACACTCTGCAATATTCCAATCCAAGCACTCCACAATATTCCAATCCAGACACTCTGCAATATTCCAATTCAAGCACTCCACAATATTACAATCCAAGCATTCCACAATATTACAACCCAGACACTCTGCAATATTCCAATCCAGACACTCTGCAATATTCCAATCCAAGCACTCCACAATATTCCAATCCAAGCACTCCACAATATTCCAATCCAGACACTCTAAAATATTCCAATCCAGGCATTCTGCAATATCCCAATTCAGACACTCTGCAATATTTTAATCCTGACTCTTCATAATATTACAACCAGGAACACCACACAATATTACAACCCAGACACTCTGCAATATTCCAATCCAGACACTCTGCAATATTCAAATCCAAGCACTCCACAATATTCCAATCCAAGCACTCCACAATATTCCAATCCAGACACTCTGCAATATTCCAATCCAAACACTCCACAATATTCCAATCCAAGCACTCCACAATATTCCAATCCAGACACTCCACAATATTCCAATCCAAGCACTCCACAATATTCCAACCAGACACTCTGCAATATTCCAATTCAAGCACTCCACAATATTACAATCCAAGCACTCCACAATTTTACAACCCAGACACTCTGCAATATTCCAATCCAGACACTCTGCAATATTCCAATCCAAGCACTCCACAATATTCCAATCCAGACACACTAAAATATTCCAATCCAGGCATTCTGCAATATCCCAATTCAGACACTCTGCAATATACTATTCCTGACTCTTCATAATATTACAACACAGACACTCCACAATATTACAACCCAGACACTCTGCAATATTCCAAACCAGACACTCTGCAATATTCAAATCCAAACACTCCACAATATTCCAATCCAAGCACTCCACAATATTCCAATCCAGACACTCTGCAATATTCCAATTCAAGCACTCCACAATATTACAATCCAAGCACTCCACAATATTCCAATCCAGACACTCCACAATATTACAACCCAGACACTCTGCAATATTCCAATCCAGACACTCTGCAATATTCCAATCCAAGCACTCCACAATATTCCAATCCAAACACTCCACAATATTCCAATCCAGACACTCTGCAATATTCCAATTCAAGCACTCCACAATATTACAATCCAAGCACTCCACAATATTCCAATCCAGACATTCCACAATATTCCAATCCAAGCACTCCACAATATTCCAATCCAGACACTCTGCAATATTCCAATTCATGCACTCCACAATATTACAATCCAAGCATTCCACAATATTACAACCCAGACACTCTGCAATATTCCAATCCAAGCACTCCACAATATTCCAATCCAAGCACTCCACAATATTCCAATCCAGACACTCTAAAATATTCCAATCCAGGCATTCTGCAATATCCCAATTCAGACACTCTGCAATATTCTAATCCTGACTCTTCATAATATTACAACCAGGAACACCACACAATATTACAACCCAGACACTCTGCAATATTCCAATCCAGACACTCTGCAATATTCAAATCCAAGCACTCCACAATATTCCAATCCAAGCACTCCACAATATTCCAATCCAGACACTCTGCAATATTCCAATTCAAGCACTCCACAATATTCCAATCCAGACACTCCACAATATTACAACCCAGACACTCTGCAATATTCCAATCCAGACACTCCACAATATTCCAATCCAGACACTCTGCAATATTCCAATTCAAGCACTCCACAATATTACAATCCAAGCACTCCACAATATTACAACCCAGACACTCTGCAATATTCCAATCCAGACACTCTGCAATATTCCAATCCAAGCACTCCACTATATTCCAATCCAAGCACTCCACAATATTCCAATCCAAACACTCTAAAATGTTCCAATCCAAGCACTCCACAATATTCCAATCCAGACACTCTAAAATATTCCAATCCAGGCATTCTGCAATATCCCAATTCAGACACTCTGCAATATCCTATTCCTGACTCTTCATAATATTACAACCCAGACACTCCACAATATTACAACCCAGACACTCTGCAATATTCCAATCCAGACACTCTGCAATATTCAAATCCAAGCACTCCACAATATTCCAATCCAAGCACTCCACAATATTCCAATCCAGACACTCCACAATATTACAACCCAGACACTCTGCAATATTCCAATTCAGACACTCTGCAATATTCTATTCCTGACTCTTCATAATATTACAACCCAGACACTCCACAATATTACAACCCAGACACTCTGCAATATTCCAATCCAGACACTCTGCAATATTCCAATTCAAGCACTCCACAATATTACAATCCAAGCACTCCACAATATTCCAATCCAGACACTCCACAATATTACAACCCAGACACTCTGCAATATTCCAATCCAGACACTCTGCAATATTCCAATCCAAGCACTCCACAATATTCCAATCCAAACACTCCACAATATTCCAATCCAGACACTCTGCAATATTCCAATTCAAGCACTCCACAATATTACAATCCAAGCACTCCACAATATTCCAATCCAGACAATCCACAATATTGCAATCCAAGCACTCCACAATATTCCAATCCAGACACTCCACAATATTCCAATCCAAGCACTCCACAATATTCCAATCCAGACACTCTGCAATATTCCAATTCAAGCACTCCACAATATTACAATCCAAGCACTCCACAATATTACAACCCAGACACTCTGCAATATTCCAATCCAGACACTCTGCAATATTCCAATCCAAGCACTCCACAATATTCCAATCCAGACACACTAAAATATTCCAATCCAGGCATTCTGCAATATCCCAATTCAGACACTCTGCAATATTCTATTCCTGACTCTTCATAATATTACAACACAGACACTCCACAATATTACAACCCAGACACTCTGCAATATTCCAAACCAGACACTCTGCAATATTCAAATCCAAGCACTCCACAATATTCCAATCCAAGCACTCCACAATATTCCAATCCAGACACTCTGCAATATTCCAATTCAAGCACTCCACAATATTACAATCCAAGCACTCCACAATATTCCAATCCAGACACTCCACAATATTACAACCCAGACACTCTGCAATAATCCAATCCAGACACACTGCAATATTCCAATCCAAGCACTCCACAATATTCCAATCCAAACACTCCACAATATTCCAATCCAGACACTCTGCAATATTCCAATTCATGCACTCCACAATATTACAATCCAAGCATTCCACAATATTACAACCCAGACACTCTGCAATATTCCAATCCAAGCACTCCACAATATTCCAATCCAAGCACTCCACAATATTCCAATCCAGACACTCTAAAATATTCCAATCCAGGCATTCTGCAATATCCCAATTCAGACACTCTGCAATATTCTAATCCTGACTCTTCATAATATTACAACCAGGAACACCACACAATATTACAACCCAGACACTCTGCAATATTCCAATCCAGACACTCTGCAATATTCAAATCCAAGCACTCCACAATATTCCAATCCAAGCACTCCAGAATATTCCAATCCAGACACTCTGCAATATTCCAATTCAAGCACTCCACAATATTACAACCCAGACACTCTGCAATATTCCAATCCAGACACTCCACAATATTCCAATCCAGACACTCTGCAATATTCCAATTCAAGCACTCCACAATATTACAATCCAAGCACTCCACAATATTACAACCCAGACACTCTGCAATATTCCAATCCAGACACTCCACAATATTCCAATCCAGACACTCTCCAATATTCCAATCCAGACACTCTGCAATATTCCAATCCAAGCACTCCACAATATTCCAATCCAAGCACTCCACAATATTCCAATCCAAACACTCTAAAATGTTCCAATCCAACCACTCCACAATATTCCAATCCAGACACTCTAAAATATTCCAATCCAGGCATTCTGCAATATCCCAATTCAGACACTCTGCAATATTCTATTCCTGACTCTTCATAATATTACAACCCAGACACTCCACAATATTACAACCCAGACACTCTGCAATATTCCAATCCAGACACTCTGCAATATTCAAATCCAAGCACTCCACAATATTCCAATCCAAGCACTCCACAATATTCCAATCCAGACACTCCACAATATTACAACCCAGACACTCTGCAATATTCCAATTCAGACACTCTGCAATATTCTATTCCTGACTCTTCATAATATTACAACCCAGACACTCCACAATATTACAACCCAGACACTCTGCAATATTCCAATCCAGACACTCTGCAATATTCCAATCCAAGCACTCCACAATATTCCAATCCACACACTCCACAATATTCCAATCCAGACACTCTGCAATATTCCAATTCAAGCACTCCACAATATTACAATCCAAGCACTCCACAATATTCCAATCCAGACAATCCACAATATTCCAATCCAAGCACTCCACAATATTCCAATCCAGACACTCTGCAATATTCCAATCCAGACACTCTAAAATGTTCCAATCCAAGCACTCCACAATATTCCAATCCAGACACTCTAAAATATTCGAATCCAGGCATTCTGCAATATCCCAATTCAGACACTCTGCAATATTCCAATCCTGACTCATCATAATATTACAACCCAGACACTCCACAATATTACAACCTAGACACTCTGGAATATTCCAATCCAGACACTCTGCAATATTCCAATTCAAGCACTCCACAATATTACAATCCAAGCACTCCACAATATTCCAATCCAAGCACTCCACAATATTCCAATCCAGACACTCTGCAATATTCCAATTCAAGCACTCCACAATATTACAATCCAAGCACTCCACAATATTCCAATCCAGACACTCCACAATATTACAACCCAGACACTCTGCAATATTCCAATCCAAACACTCCACAATATTCCAATCCAAGCACTCCACAATATTCCAATCCAGACACTCTGCAATATTCCAATTCAAGCACTCCACAATATTACAATCCAAGCATTCCACAATATTCCAATCCAGACACTCCACAATATTACAATCCAGACACTCTGCAATATTCCAATCCAGACACTCTGCAATATTCCAATCCAAGCACTCCACAATATTACAATCCAAGCACTCTACAATATTCCAATCCAAGCACTCCACAATATTACAATCCAAGCACTCCACAATATTCCAATCCAGACACTCCACAATATTACAACCCAGACACTCTGCAATATTCCAATCCAGACACTCTGCAATATTCCAATCCAAGCACTCCACAATATTCCAATCCAAACACTCCACAATATTCCAATCCAGACACTCTGCAATATTCCAATTCAAGCACTCCACAATATTACAATCCAGACACTCTAAAATATTCCAATCCAGGCATTCTGCAATATCCCAATTCAGACACTCTGCAATATTCTATTCCTGACTCTTCATAATATTACAACCCAGACACTCCACAATATTACAACCCAGACACTCTGCAATATTCCAATCCAGACACTCTGCAATATTCAAATCCAAGCACTCCACAATATTCCAATCCAAGCACTCCACAATATTCCAATCCAGACACTCCACAATATTACAACCCAGACACTCTGCAATATTCCAATTCAGACACTCTGCAATATTCTATTCCTGACTCTTCATAATATTACAACCCAGACACTCCACAATATTACAACCCAGACACTCTGCAATATTCCAATCCAGACACTCTGCAATATTCCAATCCAAGCACTCCACAATATTCCAATCCAAACACTCCACAATATTCCAATCCAGACACTCTGCAATATTCCAATTCAAGCACTCCACAATATTACAATCCAAGCACTCCACAATATTCCAATCCAGACAATCCACAATATTCCAATCCAAGCACTCCACAATATTCCAATCCAGACACTCTGCAATATTCCAATCCAGACACTCTAAAATGTTCCAATCCAAGCACTCCACAATATTCCAATCCAGACACTCTAAAATATTCGAATCCAGGCATTCTGCAATATCCCAATTCAGACACTCTGCAATATTCCAATCCTGACTCATCATAATATTACAACCCAGACACTCCACAATATTACAACCTAGACACTCTGGAATATTCCAATCCAGACACTCTGCAATATTCCAATTCAAGCACTCCACAATATTACAATCCAAGCACTCCACAATATTCCAATCCAAGCACTCCACAATATTCCAATCCAGACACTCTGCAATATTCCAATTCAAGCACTCCACAATATTACAATCCAAGCACTCCACAATATTCCAATCCAGACACTCCACAATATTACAACCCAGACACTCTGCAATATTCCAATCCAGACACTCTGCAATATTCCAATCCGAACACTCCACAATATTCCAATCCAAGCACTCCACAATATTCCAATCCAGACACTCCACAATATTACAACCCAGACACTCTGCAATATTCCAATTCAGACACTCTGCAATATTCTATTCCTGACTCTTCATAATATTACAACCCAGACACTCCACAATATTACAACCCAGACACTCTGCAATATTCCAATCCAGACACTCTGCAATATTCCAATCCAAGCACTCCACAATATTCCAATCCAAACACTCCACAATATTCCAATCCAGACACTCTGCAATATTCCAATTCAAGCACTCCACAATATTACAATCCAAGCACTCCACAATATTCCAATCCAGACAATCCACAATATTCCAATCCAAGCACTCCACAATATTCCAATCCAGACACTCTGCAATATTCCAATCCAGACACTCTAAAATGTTCCAATCCAAGCACTCCACAATATTCCAATCCAGACACTCTAAAATATTCGAATCCAGGCATTCTGCAATATTCCAATTCAGACACTCTGCAATATTCCAATCCTGACTCATCATAATATTACAACCCAGACACTCCACAATATTACAACCTAGACACTCTGGAATATTCCAATCCAGACACTCTGCAATATTCCAATTCAAGCACTCCACAATATTACAATCCAAGCACTCCACAATATTCCAATCCAAGCACTCCACAATATTCCAATCCAGACACTCTGCAATATTCCAATTCAAGCACTCCACAATATTACAATCCAAGCACTCCACAATATTCCAATCCAGACACTCCACAATATTACAACCCAGACACTCTGCAATATTCCAATCCAGACACTCTGCAATATTCCAATCCAAACACTCCACAATATTCCAATCCAAGCACTCCACAATATTCCAATCCAGACACTCTGCAATATTCCAATTCAAGCACTCCACAATATTACAATCCAAGCATTCCACAATATTCCAATCCAGACACTCCACAATATTACAATCCAGACACTCTGCAATATTCCAATCCAGACACTCTGCAATATTCCAATCCAAGCACTCCACAATATTACAATCCAAGCACTCTACAATATTCCAATCCAAGCACTCCACAATATTACAATCCAAGCACTCCACAATATTCCAATCCAGACACTCCACAATATTACAACCCAGACACTCTGCAATATTCCAATCCAGACACTCTGCAATATTCCAATCCAAGCACTCCACAATATTCCAATCCAAACACTCCACAATATTCCAATCCAGACACTCTGCAATATTCCAATTCAAGCACTCCACAATATTACAATCCAAGCACTCCACAATATTCCAATCCAGACATTCCACAATATTCCAATCCAAGCACTCCACAATATTCCAATCCAGACACTCTGCAATATTCCAATTCATGCACTCCACAATATTACAATCCAAGCATTCCACAATATTACAACCCAGACACTCTGCAATATTCCAATCCAAGCACTCCACAATATTCCAATCCAAGCACTCCACAATATTCCAATCCAGACACTCTAAAATATTCCAATTCAGGCATTCTGCAATATCCCAATTCAGACACTCTGCAATATTCTAATCCTGACTCTTCATAATATTACAACCAGGAACACCACACAATATTACAACCCAGACACTCTGCAATATTCCAATCCAGACACTCTGCAATATTCAAATCCAAGCACTCCACAATATTCCAATCCAAGCACTCCACAATATTCCAATCCAGACACTCTGCAATATTCCAATTCAAGCACTCCACAATATTCCAATCCAGACACTCCACAATATTACAACCCAGACACTCTGCAATATTCCAATCCAGACACTCCACAATATTCCAATCCAGACACTCTGCAATATTCCAATTCAAGCACTCCACAATATTACAATCCAAGCACTCCACAATATTACAACCCAGACACTCTGCAATATTCCAATCCAGACACTCTGCAATATTCCAATCCAAGCACTCCACAATATTACAATCCAAGCACTCCACAATATTCCAATCCAAACACTCTAAAATGTTCCAATCCAAGCACTCCACAATATTCCAATCCAGACACTCTAAAATATTCCAATCCAGGCATTCTGCAATATCCCAATTCAGACACTCTGCAATATTCTATTCCTGACTCTTCATAATATTACAACCCAGACACTCCACAATATTACAACCCAGACACTCTGCAATATTCCAATCCAAACACTCTGCAATATTCAAATCCAAGCACTCCACAATATTCCAATCCAAGCACTCCACAATATTCCAATCCAGACACTCCACAATATTACAACCCAGACACTCTGCAATATTCCAATTCAGACACTCTGCAATATTCTATTCCTGACTCTTCATAATATTACAACCCAGACACTCCACAATATTACAACCCAGACACTCTGCAATATTCCAATCCAGACACTCTGCAATATTCCAATTCAAGCACTCCACAATATTACAATCCAAGCACTCCACAATATTCCAATCCAGACACTCCACAATATTACAACCCAGACACTCTGCAATATTCCAATCCAGACACTCTGCAATATTCCAATCCAAGCACTCCACAATATTCCAATCCAAACACTCCACAATATTCCAATCCAGACACTCTGCAATATTCCAATTCAAGCACTCCACAATATTACAATCCAAGCACTCCACAATATTCCAATCCAGACAATCCACAATATTACAATCCAAGCACTCCACAATATTCCAGTCCAGACACTCTGCAATATTCCAATCCAGACACTCTAAAATGTTCCAATCCAAGCACTCCACAATATTCCAATCCAGACACTCTAAAATATTCGAATCCAGGCATTCTGCAATATCCCAATTCAGACACTCTGCAATATTCCAATCCTGACTCATCATAATATTACAACCCAGACACTCCACAATATTACAACCTAGACACTCTGGAATATTCCAATCCAGACACTCTGCAATATTCCAATTCAAGCACTCCACAATATTACAATCCAAGCACTCCACAATATTCCAATCCAAGCACTCCACAATATTCCAATCCAGACACTCTGCAATATTCCAATTCAAGCACTCCACAATATTACAATCCAAGCACTCCACAATATTCCAATCCAGACACTCCACAATATTACAACCCAGACACTCTGCAATATTCCAATCCAGACACTCTGCAATATTCCAATCCAAACACTCCACAATATTCCAATCCAAGCACTCCACAATATTCCAATCCAGACACTCTGCAATATTCCAATTCAAGCACTCCACAATATTACAATCCAAGCATTCCACAATATTCCAATCCAGACACTCCACAATATTACAATCCAGACACTCTGCAATATTCCAATCCAGACACTCTGCAATATTCCAATCCAAGCACGCCACAATATTACAATCCAAGCACTCTACAATATTCCAATCCAAGCACTCCACAATATTCCAATCCAGACACTCTGCAATATTCCAATTCAAGCACTCCACAATATTACAATCCAGGCATTCCACAATATTCCAATCCAGACACTCCACAATATTACAATCCAGACACTCTGCAATATTCCAATCCAGACACTCTGCAATATTCCAATCCAAGCACTCCACAATATTCCAATCCAAGCACTCCACAATATTCCAATCCAGACACTCTAAAATATTCCAATCCAAGCACTCCACAATATGCCAATCCAGACACTCTAAAATATTCCAATCCTGGCATTCTGCAATATCCCAATTCAGACACTCTGCAATATTCTAATCCTGACTCTTCATAATATTCCAACCCAGACACTCCACAATATTACAACCCAGACACTCTGCAATATTCCAATCCAGACACTCTGCAATATTCAAATCCAAGCACTCCACAATATTCCAATCCAAGCACTCCACAATATTCCAATCCAGACACTCTGCAATATTCCAATTCAAGCACTCCACAATATTACAATCCAAGCACTCCACAATATTCCAATCCAGACACTCCACAATATTACAACCCAGACACTCTGCAATATTCCAATCCAGAGACTCCACAATATTCCAATCCAAGCACTCCACAATGTTACAATCCAAGCACTCCACAATATTCCAATCCAGACACTCTAAAATGTTCCAATCCAAGCACTCCACAATATTCCAATCCAGACACTCTAAAATATTCCAATCCAGGCATTCTGCAATATCCCAATTCAGACACTCTGCAGTATTCTAATCCTGACTCTTCACAATATTACAACCCAGACACTCCACAATATTACAACCCAGACTCTCCACAATATTACAACCCAGACAGTCCACAATATTACAACCCTGACACTCTGCAATATTCCAATCCAGACACTCTGCAATATTCCAATCCAGACATTCTGCAATATCTCAGTCGATCAGTTAGTTGTGCAGAACGTAAGCATCACTGAAAAGAGAGAAAAGCTGTTGAAATCTTTCATCATCCCCCCATCAGAACAAATACAGGAATGCCAAAATTCACACAATCACAATTTGTACTACAGAAGAAAAGTTGGTAAGTCAACTCTGGCTGTATCATCATCTTGCAGAAATAATGAATAACTATAGGCAGCTTGGATAAATCCAAAATAGGTACAGCACTTGAAAATATTCTTTTTGTTTACAGACAACATATGAATACATGTCACTTCTAGCAATCATAAAGGAGCCAATTTGCAAACTTGTTCAGCAAATGCTGCCCAATCATAAAATCACAATTAACCATTCTCATTCTGCTTTGCTTTTGGGTATTGGGCTGGTTGAATATGGTCTGTAGTCTTCATATTACAAACCACTGAAGGATCACGCTGTTTAATTTGATCAGCCAATCATCACAAAGTATAGTCTAAATACTTCGCATTACACTGGCTCTGAAATTTATATATGATTTTGCTCAATTGTGTGGGAGGTACAACCTCTTCTTTAACTATTTTAAAATTTATTCATGGGTCATGGGCATCGCTGGCCCATATCCTATTGCCCAGATAGCACTGTGAGTCAACCACATTGCTGTGGGTCTGTAGTCATGTGTGGGCCAGACCAGGTAAGGATGGCAGTTTCCTTCCCTAAGGACATTAGTGAATCAGATAGGCTTTTCCCCAACAATCAACAACAGTTTCATGATCATAATTTGACTCTTAATCTCAGATTTTTTTGTTGAGTTCAAATTCCACTACCTACCATAGTAAGATTTGAACCCAGGTCCCTAGAACATTGCCTGGGTGTGCTGGATTTTTTTTTTTATAGATATTTTTATTATAAATTTAACATTTTTACAAGTTTACAAAAATAAACAAAACTCTCAGATATAAACATTGATATACAATTAGCTCAAATATACAATAGCCAAAATTTGACAAAAAAAAACAAAACAACAAAAAAAAAACTGAAAAGAAAAAAAAACAAACAAACAAAACTCAACTATCTACTAATCTAACCTACAACTAACCAGGGTGTATATTTAAGTCTCTTACATGCTCGGGATGTGTTAACATCAGATATGATAAAACCCGTATTCGTGCGGGATTCCTCCCCCGAGGGGCCGCGGACCAGCCAGGTTTGTAGTCTCAATTAAATAAAAGCCCTTGTTAGGATAGCCGAAATATCTGTATTTATGTAATTCAAAAAGGGCTGCCATATTTTATAAAATAATTCGGTCTTTCGGTGCACCATATTTGTAAGGAAGTCAAGGGGAATACATTCCATAATTAGTCTGTGCCAATTTGAAAGTCCAGGGGGGCCCTCCGCCACCCAGTTCATCAAAATATTTTTCCTTGCACAGAAAGAAAGAATAGAAAATAGTCTCTTCCCGTACGTGTCCAGGGAGGGAAAGTTCGAAAAGCCCAAGAGGAGAGATACGGGGTCCACTTTTATTTCTGTTCCTAAAATTTCTGTCAGGGTACTTGCTACTTTAGTCCAATATCTACGGATCTTATGACAGGTCCATAAGCAATGTACAAGAGTGCCCACCTCTATTTTGCATTTGGGACACATTGGAGATGCTCCTGCCTTAAATTTTGCCAATCGAACCGGTGCTATATGGGCCCTATGAAGTATCTTCAGCTGGATAGCCTGGGTTCTGTTACAAATAGTAATTCTTCTAGCATTTTCCCAGATTTCATTCCACGTTTCTGTGGAGATTTCTAGTCCCAGATCCTGATCCCATGTTTTAAGCAGATTATCCATATCTCCCGATACTTCATCATGTAGCAAATGATAAATATTACTGACGGAAGATACCCCCACTGGTCGAAGGACACAACATTCTCTATCGGATTTATAAAGACTATCTAATAACGTAGTCTTCTTCTGGATAAATCTCGAATTTGGAAGTATCGAAAGAGGTCTCCATTGGGTAATCCGAATTTCTGACGCAGCTGTCCGAAAGACATCAGGACCCCATCTTTAAATAAATCCCCGAGACATGAGATACCCCTGGATCTCCAGAGTTTAAAAGTGGCATCTGTTAACCCCGGTTGGAATCCCCATGCTCCCACTATCGGTGCATAGGGGGATGTTTTATGTGAATTACCCTCATTTTGCCGCATTATATTCCAAGCCTTAATTGTGTTTAGTATTATAGGGTTTTTACAGTGATCTGTAATGATTTTCCTCTTGTCTGAGAATAAAAGGTTAATAAGTGGGTATTTTAATTGAGAAGCCTCCATGTCCAACCAGATTGATTGTGGATCAGACAAGACCCAATCAGCTATATAACTTAATAGGGAACTTAATTGATATTTCCTAAAATCTGGGAAGTCCAATCCACCCCTTGCCTGTGGAAGCTGTAGCTTCTTCAGCTTAATGAGGGGCCGCCTATGGTTCCAGATAAAGGAACTCAGCCAGCCGTATAATTTACATAAAGCTGTCCTCGGCAGCATCACCGGAAGCATTCTCATAGGATATAGGAGACGGGGCAGGATATTCATTTTGATTAATGCTATTCTACCCAACCAGGAAATTGGCAGGTCTCCCCATCGCTGGAGGTCCTGCCTTATCCTTTCCAATAAATACACAAAATTAGCCTTAGACAACTGACCAAATACTGGAGTAATAAAAATGCCTAAATATAAGAAACCCTCCAGGGACCAGCGAAAGGGAAAAAGGGAACCGTCCGCTAAGCGGGGTATCACAGCAAGGCCACCCATTGGCATAGCCTCCGATTTTGAAAAGTTAATTTTATAGCCTGAGAATGCACTAAATGTATTAATAACTTGGATTAAGCGAGGTATGGACATCAAAGGGTTACTGAGGAATAGAAGAACATCATCTGCATAAAGGGTAATTTTATGTTTACCTGTACCAATCCTTGGGGCCACTATATTAGGATCAGCTCGTATAGCTTCTGCTAGTGGTTCAATTATTAGCGTGAATAACAATGGCGAGAGGGGACATCCCTGACGGCAGCCCCTACCCACACTGAAGCTATCCGAGCCTAATCCATTGGTAACCACAACTGCTTTGGGATCACTATACAATGTTGAGATCCATTTGGTTATCACCTGTCCAACACCAAACCTCTCCAATGTGTAAAACAAATATGACCATTCGACCCTATCAAATGCCTTTTCCGCGTCTAATGAAACCACTACTCCTGGTATCTTTCCCTGATGACAAGCTTGAATCATATTCAGAGCCCTTCTAACATTATTGGATGATCTACGGCCCTTAATAAACCCCGTCTGATCCTCCTTTATAATATGTGGCAGTATCCTTTCTAATCTCAGTGCTAACGTTTTAGAGAGGATTTTAAAATCTACATTTAGCAAGGATATTAGTCTGTATGATGTACAATCTTCTGGGTCCTTTCCTTTTTTAAGGATAAGAGAGATATTTGCCTCTTTCAGCGAAGGCAGGAGACAGCCCTGACTATATGCATAGTTATACATGTCCATAAGTGGACCAACCAGTATTTCTGTAAATTCTTTATAGAATTCAGCTTGAAAGCCATCTGGGCCCGGCGCCTTACCATTTTGAAGGTGCCTAATTGCATCAACTATTTCTTGGGGTGTAAGAGGAGCATTTAGGACCGATACTTGTTCCGGAGTTAGGTCTGGAAAAGTCAAATTTTTAAAAAATGACTGCATCCTCTTCGTCCTATCTTCACAATCCTGTGATTTATATAACTCAGAATAGAATTTTCTAAAGGTCGCATTAATCTTTTTATGATCATGAGTCAAAATACCCGTACTTTCCTTGATAGACATAATAGTCTGAGGGGCCTTTTTTTTCTTTGCAAGAAATGCTAAGTATCTACCCGGTTTGTCGCCATATTCATATAACCTTTGCTTTGCAAATAATATTTCCCTCTTAGCCATTTGAGTAAGTGTAGTATTTAGAGCTGTCCTAAGAGCTGTAATCCTTTGCAATTTAATAATAGAGGGTCTATCAGTGTATGCTGTTTCAGCCGCTTTTAAGCGGGCTTCAAGCAGACGCTGTTGTTTTCCCTTTAATTTCTTCTGGGTCGCTGAGTAGGAGATGATCAAGCCTCGCGTGTAAGCTTTGATGGTCTCCCACATCATTGACGGGTTGCTAGCTGTACCTGAATTAATTTCTAAAAAAGTTTTAAATTCTTGAGAGAAGTACTTTACAAATTTACTATCTTTCATTAAGAAGGGGTCCATACGCCAATGCCGAGGGGATGTCCCACTGTTCCTCGCCTTAGTTTCCATATATACAGCAGCGTGGTCAGAAATTGCTTTATTACCTATTTTACAGGATGATATGGAATTTAAAAAAATTGAGGGGGCAAAAAACATATCAATTCTGGTATGACATTTATGTGGATTAGAGTAGAAAGAAAAATCTCTACCCTGTGGATGAAGACATCTCCATACATCTACTAATCCTAATTCTTTGTTCAGATCCATCAATTGTCTAGATCTGGGAGATACTCCTGCAGTACTCTTGGGAATCCTGTCTATTTCCGGATCCATAATACAATTAAAGTCTCCCCTATAATTATATGACGGGCATCAAAAGCCATCAATTTTGAAAAGGCTTCCGTTATAAATTTAAAGGGGTGTGCCGGGGGGCAGTACAAATTTAAAATCCCATATTCCTCTCCATTTATGAGAGCTTTAATCAAGATATATCGTCCAGATTCGTCTTTTATCTGCTTTAGGATTTTGAAAGGGAAATTCTTCCGAACAAGAATAACAACTCCCCTGCTTTTTGAGCTAAAAGAAGAAAAAAAGGCCTGATCAAATCCGCCCTGTCGTAATTTCAAGTGTTCTTTATCTGACAGGTGTGTCTCCTGTAGGAGAGCTATATCAACTCTTTCCTTCTTAAGATTTGATAATATTTTCTTCCTTTTAAGTGGCGAATTACTCCCCTTGACATTCCAGGTGCACCACTTAACCGATTGATCAACCATAATCCTCTGGGCCAATCCGAGACCCCTCGGGAGGGGGAACCCTATCCAGAACATCCCGAGCATGGAACATGTAAAATTTACAAAAATAAACCCTCTTTAATACACCCACAACAATACAGTAAAAAACTATTTCTAAATTAAAAATATATAAAACGTATCTAAGTGGAGACTTTCCCCCTTGTTGGGTGTGCTGGATTAATAGTCTAACAATAGTGCTACTGGGCCATTGTCCCCCAAGTGGTATTGTGACAGTGAAAACTGCTACTCGTTTAGCCACTGCGTAATTACGGGGGTGAAATTGCTTGCTTAACCTGCTCTTCAGATTTTTGAGCTAGTTTACTTTTTCAGGAAAAAGCACCTGAAGGTAGACCAGGCACTTTTCAGGTTCAAACAAGTCAGTCTGAAACAAAATGACTACTTGTTGTGGTTCTGTTCGCCGAGCTGGGAATTTGTGTTGCAGACATTTCGTCCCCTGTCTAGATGACATCCTCAGTGCTTGGGAGCCCCCTGTGAAGCGCTTCTGTGATCTTTCCTCCGGCATTTGTAGTGGTTTGAATCTGCCGCTTCCGATTGTCAGTTCCAGCTGTCCGCTGCAGTTGTCGGTATATTGGGTCCAGGTCGATGTCCTTATTGATTGAATCTGTGGATGAGTGCCATGCCTCTAGGAATTCTCTGGCTGTTCTCTGTTTGGCTTGTCTTATAATAGTAGCGTTGTCCCAGTCGAATTCATGTTGCATGTCATCTGCGTGTGTGCCTACTAAGGATAGCTGGTCGTGTCATTTTGTTGGTGTTCATGGATGCGGATCGTTAACTGTCTTCCTGTTTGTTCTATGTAGTGTTTTGTGCAGTCCTTGCATGGGATTTTGTACACTACATTGGTTTTGCTCATGCTGGGTATTGGGTCCTTCATTCTGGTGAGTTGTTGTCTGAGAGTGGCTGTTGGTTTGTGTGCTGTTATGAGTCCTAGTGGTTGCTGTAGTCTGGCTGTCAGTTCAGAAATGCTTTTGATGTATGGTAGTGTGGCTAGTCCTTTGGGTTGCAGCATGTCCTCGTTCCGTTATCTTTCCCTTAGGCATCTGTTGATGAAATTGCGCGGGTATCCGTTTTTGGCAAATAAATTGTATAGGTGTTCTTCTTCTTCTTGTATACATCATTTATTTCAGCAAATCAGAAGAGACATGATGTGATGAATGGTCTCTTTCTGTGCTGTGTGGTTACATCGGATTGGGGAGCATTGTTCATGAAATTCTGCAAATGAAATCCTTTGACTGTTAGATGTACAAAGACCACACTAAGGCATCCACGAGGGTTTGAGGGAAGTTAACTCCTAATAGATGCCTTAGTGTTGTCCTTGTGGATTTAAAACTCATAGTTGTCAATTAATCTTGTATATTCACTGTAATAATGGCTTTGTCAGTTTATATTTATAAGTAAGCATTAATATATGCACTCATACACTCATACTGTATGTGAATGAGAATCAGTCCATGCACTAATGTTCACTCGTTCAATATCTGCCACCTTTTCTTCTCTCTCATAACGTTTCTGTAAGAATAAAATGGCAATGCTCACCTCTGTTCTCGGCATCACCCATTCAGCATCTGACAACTCATGTACATGATAGGGTGTTTGTAAGATTAACGTGACAGTACAGGATATTTCACAGGAGTGAGTTGACATGAAGACTTGCATAGTGCAGACTGGTCTCTGGCCTTGCCAAGTAACTTGCTGATTCTAACTAGACCCCTGCTCCACAGGCCTGCCACCACCTCCCCAAGAGCTGGCTGTATTTGGATCGAAGAAACCTCAAGTGTGTCAATCATGGAAGCATACAGTACAGTAGAAGCCCTTCGGCCCTTTGAGTCTATACTGCCAAAAATATATCATATCCTGCACTAGTTCAGTATCCCACATTAGGCCGATAGCCTTGAATGCTAAAACAATTCAGGTGCTCCTCTGACTGGTCAACAGGTCAATCAAACATTTGTTTAATAAAATGTAATAAATTATACAATGTCTGTCTTGAATTCAGGACCTCCCAAACACTTTACAGCCAATGTCGTATTCTTTGAAGTGCAGTCATTGCTAATAACATAGGTAACCATTTGCAATGAATTGATCTACAACAGAGTTACACCTACAGCAATCACATAAAAAACTAGAGAATATGTTTGAGTGATGGGAAATATTGTCCAGGACATTCTGGAAATTTCCTTGCACTCCTTCAAATAGGGCTACAGAGCTTTTTACATCCACCGGAGAGGGCAGGCAGAGATTTGATTTAACATGTTTTTCGAAAGACAGCACCTCTGACATTGTAGCATTCCCTCACGCCTGCACTGGAATGTCAACCAAGGTAAGCCTCTGGGGTAACACTTTGAAGTCATAGCCCCTGACTCAAGCAGGAATGCTAGCAACTGAGCCACTCAGTCTGGTTTATATTCCAAATTCTGCCGTCCAGCTCTCTATCGCTGCACAGCCATTGATTCTCAATGCTCTCATCATTCGAAATGCTGCGGAAGCTACAAGGGAGATATAAGAATCAGAGATCACCCATTATAGTGTTGAGTCCAAACTCCTAGGTCCAGTCAAGGCCATGATTTGTCCTCCCTGGAAACTCTGAAAGGTCAGTCAAATCAGAAGAGCAATCAGAAAGCTGGCATTAGTGTTGCCATAAGATACAAGGGAGAATGGCAGCACAGCCACCTGGCAGTTACTACACAAACCTTGTCCTGTGATAAGTTCAGCATGGGTGGGGCAAGGTCTGCTAAAGGGATCATACGCGAGGCAAACTAGTCATGGACACCCCTTGAATTATAAATGGGCCTTTATCCGGTGAGCCATTCAACATTGTCCGCACAGACATCTGGATGCACAATGACCTCAGCCTCCTGGTGCTACCTTCATCTTTTATTTATTCACAGGATGAGGGTGTCTGGCTGGGGCAGCATGTATTGTCCATCCTTAGTTGCCCAGAGGGCAGTTGCAAGTCAACCACGTTACTGTGGGTCTGGAGTCACATGTAGGCCAGACCAGGTAAGGACAGCAGATTTCCTTCCCTTAAGGAAATTAACGAACCAAATCAGCTTTTCCCAACAATTGACATTGGATTCATGGTCACCATTGGACTCTTAATTCCAATTTTGTTTTGAATTCAATTTCCACCATCTGCCATGGCAGGGTTCAAACCTGGGTCCCCAGAACATTTCCAGGGTCTCTGAATTAACAGTCTAGCGATAATACCATTTGGCCATGGCCTCCCATGTCTGTAGGCTGGGGTTCTGAAGTCACTGTTCATCCCATGCCATCTGGCTGTCTCTGGGCAAGTGATGGAAACACACCAGACATGCAAGAATGTGAGAATGTAACCTTAACAGATAGCTGGACCACCTTACTTTGCAGAACATGGAGTTGAGAGTGCAATGTACAATCACCTCAGCACATCTGCAAATCTTTGACAGTATTGTTAAACAGTTCCTTGAGAAGAGCAGTGTGGCTGACTAGTACACATGGGAATATAGAGTGGCAGATTTCAGCTCATTTCACACATGGCAGTGCCCCATTATCAAAAGTAAATGTTCAACACCCTTTATATGAAAAAAGTACCTTGAATTGAGCAACAAAAGAAAGATTAACCAACAGCTTGAAGATGAAAAGCTACTTAGAACTTCTGAAAGAAAAACAGAAGTTGCTAGAAAAGCTCAGGAGGTCTGGCAGTATCTGTGAAGAGAAATCTTCACAGTGGCTCAGTGGTTAACACTGCTGCCTCACAGCACCAGGGTCCCAAGCTCGATTCCAGCCTTGGGCGACTGTCTGTGTGGAGTTTGCACACTCTCCCCGTGTCTGTGTGAGTTTCCTCCGGGCGCTCCGGTTTCCTCCCACAATCCAAAGATGTGCAGGTCAGGTGAATTGGCCGTGAGAAATTGCCCATTGTGTTAGGTGTATTAGTCAGAGGAAAATGGGTCTGGATGGGTTGCTCCTCGGAGGGTCGGTGTGGACTTGTTGGGCCGAAGGGCCTGTTTCCACACTGTAGGGAATCTTAAAACAAAAAATCAGAATTAATATTTTGGGTGCGGTGAACCTTCCTCAGAACTTCTGGATTCAGTTTTTTTAATTACTTTAAGAGCTAACTTCAGGAAAGAAAGCTAAATGATTGCATAGAAACCTGTCAACTTGTTCCAAGTCGCACAGCAAACCAGGCCCAGAACATTTCACATATCGAGGCAGTTTCTTTAAGAGGTCGAGAGCTGTGCTCAATTATTTTCCTCTTTCTTGCTCGGTTCTTTCTTGTGGCATGTCACATTTTCACACAGAGATCTCCAGCCAAAGCCACATCTCCCAGTGGCCAAGCTTACCTTCTGTCTTCACCCTTGAGAAGTGAGAAATGTTTGATTGCATCGAGAAATGAGCAGTCCCTTGTAAAAGAACAGCGATTAGCATAACATTTGGTTATCTGGTAAGAGATTATTTGTTTGAATAAAAGGAAACAGGTGAATAGTAAGGTCAATGCATGCAATGGTACATGATACCTTAGCAATGTGTCTAATAACGGCAAACCTAATGATGCATTCTTTAAAAATCTCCTCCGTGACTGTTTCTGAGGAACACTGTAGCTGCCCATCACTCCAGTTTCAGTCCAGTACTAAATATTTGCTGCAGGGTTGGATGATGCCAGTTTTAAACATGAGATAGTAAACCAAACAGGTTGTCCCAGGCTAACATAACGAGAATGCTTGATAAGGAGCATGGCTGTCATTTGAATTGACCTACAGCACTATTGCTCTCTGTGGGACTTTGCTGTGAGTAAATTGGCTGTTGTGTTTCCTATATTAAAACTGGGAACACGCTTCTAAGAGCTACCTCGCGGACCACAAAACATTTTGAGGAGGTGAAAGTGATTATATTAATGGGAGTTCTCCCATAGAGTCAGCAATGCACTCTTTTCCCAGTTTACTCCTCTCTTCCCCGCCCTGTGGCAAGATCCACAGATGTTGGATACCTTCCTGTACTTCATCAGTGAGTAGGGACATTGATGATGAGCAGGCCAGTCAACCACAACAGTGTGTTGTGAATGAAGCCAGTCATCCAAATATGACCAAGATATAGCAAGGGTCACTGGCTATTGTAACCAGGTAGAAGTCCTGGCTGATTCTCTTCTTTACTAGCATGGGCTTTCAAGGTAAGAGATAGTACCCTTGTCATTTCCCTCACTGAGCTTAATTACTTCACAAATCAGAACTGAACCTGGGAGCATCCTGCTCTGTAAAACCCAGATATTGAGCCACAAGATAGGTTATTTTATTTTATTGTCAGATCATCTTCAAGGCATTTTAGTGAATTCGAGAATGTGGAACCAGATAGTTCAGGTAGCACAGGAGAGATAGTGTTGTATTTGTAATGTCACGTAATCCAGAGGACCGTGCTGGGAACACAGGTAGAAAGCCCACTGCAGCAGCTGGTGTAATATAAATTCAGTGAATAGGTAGCCTCAGTAACGTGACTGTGAATGAAATATTCCTGCCAGCACAGTGGCATAGGAGATTGGTGATGTGCACCTAGAGTCTAAAGCTGGTAACATCTACACCCATCTGTGCATTGGCAGTGCCAGGAACACCAAAGGAAATCTCACCCCTCAAGGCCCTGTCTCCTGTGCTCAGAGTCCTCCCAGTCAGAACTCCACAAGGTATCTCCACTAGCTCAATCTCCTGCTCCCCTCCACTTTCCCACTCAATGCTCCTCAAGATTCCTCCATTTTCCTATTTAGTGCCCTACTCGCCAGGCCATATTCTACCTCTCTGATCACTGCACTCCAGGTCTCCTTTTGTCTCTCACTCCTGGTGATGATGAACAGCGAGACAGCATGGGAACAGGGGAGTAGGTCATTTCCTTGAGGTTAATTGTAAATGGTCACTGAAACTTTATGGACTGGAGTCAAGCTATAATCCAATTTGGCATAGATATATTTGTGACTAGGAGAAAATGAGGACTGCAGATGCTGGAGATCAGAGTAAAAAAATGTGGTGCTGTAAAAGCACAGTCGGTCAGGCAGAATCCGAGGAGCAGAAGAGTTGATGTTTCGGGCATAAACCTTTCATCAGGCATGTGGGGCCAGGGGTGGGAGTGTGGGGGAAGGGGGCTGAGAGATAAATAGGAGGGAGTTGGGGCTGGAGGCGCAAGGTAGCTAGGAAGGCAATAGGTAGATGCAGGTGGGGGCTGATGGTTATATCAGAGGGTGAGTGGATAGGTGGGAAGGAGGATGGACAAGTGGGACAGTTCAAGAGGGTGGTGCTGAATTTGAGGGTTAGATCTGGGATGAGGTGGGGGAAACTGGTAAAATTGACATTGATCCCATGTGGTTGGAGGGTCCCAAGGTGGAAGACAAGGCGTTCTTCCTCCAGGCGTCAGGTGGCTAGGATTTGGTGGTGAAGGCGGCCCTGGACTTGAATGTCCTTGGCAGAGTGGAAGGGGGAGTTGAAGTGGTCGGCTACAGGGTGATGGGGTTGTTTGGTGCCTGTGTCACAGGGATGTTCCCTGAAACGTTCCGCGAGTTGGCGTCCTGTCTCCCCAATGTAGAGGAGACCACATCGAGAGCAATGGTCACAGTAGATGAGGTGTTTGGATGTGTAGATATACTTGCACTAACTTGCATTAAGACATTCCCATCATCATACAATTTGAAAAGAGTTACAGCCATTTCTCAGTAAAAAGCTAGGTCCCTACAAAGGTGCTTTGGAAGGGAAGGTGAGCGGTTCATTCTTTGCTGGCTTTGGCAAATGCCAAAACAGTTTGTCATTTTAGTATTGGTTGTATTGCAAAATACAGATCCATGATGTGGTGCACTAGATTTTAGGGACAGTCATATCAGTATAGCAGTAAAAGTCATTGTGTGTCCAGGAAATTTGTTTAAACGCAGTTGGATTGCTTATGAACTGGTCATTGTGAAATCGTTTGCCTCTTAAAATACTGTTTTTCACCCACCATTAAATTCACTGAAAGCCCAGTCTGTTGAAGAGCACTGGGAAACCCAAGGATACTTGCAGCAAATGTGGAAAGTCTCATTTATGAGGTAATGGACACTACCACTACACATAGGTGTTGCTGACAGACCTCTGACCATGTGGACAGAACTGCTTGTGTTTGATCATGAACAATTGCAGTGTTGGAGCAAGATTGTGGTTATATCTTTACTTGTTCGAAGAGTATGATTCGTTGGCTAAGCCAGCCTTTATAGTCCAATGTCCAATTGGCTGTGAGAATGTGGTGGTGAACTGCCTTCTTGAGAACATGTTCATAGAGAATGTGGAAGGTGGTGGATGTGATGCCAATCAAGCAGGCAGCTTTGTCCTGCATGGTGTTGGACTTTTTGTTTACTACTGGAGCTGCCCAGATCCAGGGCCTTGTAGATGATGGAAAGGGTTGGGGTGTCAGGAAGTGAATTTATACAAGACATAACAATTGAAATAGAATGGAAATAATCTCAATGTTGGCCATTGACATTTCTGTTAGTTTGGGTGTCATACCATTAATGATATGACTGCTTCCATTGCTAAATTTGACACTATTGCGCCCAATTTACCCATAAATAGGGAAATGACACATACCAATATCTATTCAACTCTATTTACACTTTACACAAGTCCAGGATTTAAAAGCAAGATCTCTGAGTGACTGATGCTGCCCAGCATTTGAAATACACAACAGATAAACCAACAATCTTCAAAAGCTGAAAATCAGAAATAAGGAAATTTTTAAAAAATCTCATTCCAGCCTCGGGTGACTGCCTGCGTGGAGTTTGTACATTCGTCCCGTGTCTGCATGAGTTCCCTTTGGGTGCTCCAGTTCCCTCCCACAGTCCAAAGATGTGCAGGCCAGGTGAATTGGCCGTGCTCAATTGTCCATAGTATTAGGTGCATTCGTCAGGGGGAAACAGGTCTGGGTGGGTTACTCTTCAGAGGGTCGGTGTGGACTTGTTGGGCCAAAGGGCCTGTTTCCACACTGTAGGGGAATCTGATCTAATCTAATCAGACCTCAGAATCTAGTTGTCATGACACAGCCCCCTCTGAATCAGAAGGTAGCCGGTTCACATCCCACTGCTGAGACTTGAGGACACAGTCTGTGCTGGCATTAGGGGTAACACTGAGTGAGTGGACCTGTTCAAGATGATAGATATTAATCTGAGGCTCTAGATATTCTCACTACTGAACATAAAAGACTCCTTGGCACTGTTGAACAAAGGGCAGGAAGTATCCTTCAACATTCTGGATAATGTTTATCCTGACATCGAACACCAATCTGGTTACTATCATGTTATTTCTTGGGGAACTTGCCGTGCACAATTTGGCTGCCATGTTTGACTGAAGTAGTGATTTGTTTTCAAAGACAACACTGAATGCACTGCAAAGTGCTTTGGGGACATTAGCAGGTCGTGAAAGGAGCCATCTTCATTCTTTTACATGTAAAACTCACCTGTCTTTTCCCTACTAAAATGCTGTTTGCACCTTAACCATTTCCAGTGCCTTCTGAAAAGTGCACACTGATTGAGAGTTTTTCAGGCAGTGAATACTACTTTTCATAAACTGGAAATTTATTCCCAATTCTGAGCCCTGGGGGGGGGGCATCATTTGTAACAGTTCCAATGGATGTTGGGGCATGTAATTTAGTAGAATGGGCCTGAGTGGATCCCACGCTGCACTCCTCTGAATCAGAATCCTCTGTTCACCACAGGAGGCCAACAGTGTTGTGAGAAAACTACAGGCTCCAAACTGCTATCTCTTTTCAAAGGATTTAAATTGGCTTGTCAGGGAACAAGAACCTGAGAGGGAATTCAGTGAAGTAAAAACAAAGCTGGTTATGGGAAGTAGAAAAGCTTCTCATGGAAGTGGAATGCAGCAGAAACAAGCCACAGAGATGTACAGCACAGAAACAGACTCTATGGTTTAACTTACTCTTGCAAGACGTGTCGGTTCCGTAGGCAGGTGCTGAGGAAGGAGATGTGGCTGTGGCAGCGAGTCTGTTTGAGAACGTGGCTGAACATTCCTGAAGAAGGGCTCATGCCCGAAACGTCGATTCTCCTGTTCCTTGGATGCTGTCTGACCTGCTGCGCTTCTCCAGCAACACATTATTATCTCATTCTTGCCAACCAGATATCTTAAATTAATAGAATTCCATAGAATCACCACAGTGTGGAAGCAGGCCATTTGGCCTATCAGGTCCACACCAACCCTCTGAAGAACATCCCACCCAGACCCACCCCCTTACCCTATCCCCGTAACCCTATATTTCCTATGGCCAATCCACCTAGCCTGCACAACCCTGGACACTATGGGCAATTTAACTTGGCCAATCCACCTAACCTGCACATCTTTGGACTGTGGGAGGAAACCGGAGCACCCAGAAGAAACCCACGCGTCATGGGGAGAATGTGCAAACTCCACACAGACCACTGTCCAAGGGTGGAATCGAACCTATGTCCCTGGCATCGAGAGACAATAGTGCTAACCTCTAAGCCACCATGCTGCCCAGCCACTGACCCACCATGCTGCCCCCATTTAGTCCCACTGGCCAGCATTTGGCCCATATTTGTCTAAACCCTTTGTATTCATATAGGCGAAAGTGAGGACTGCAGATGCTGGAGATTAGAGTTGAGAGACTCCCTTACTACCCGACCCCTGGAGGAAGAATGCCTCATTTTCCACCTCGGGACCCTCCAACCCCATGGCATCAATGTGGATTGCACCAGTTTCCTCATTTCCCCTCCCTCCACCTTATCCCAGATCCAATGTTCCAACTCGGCACCGCCCTCATGACCTGACTTACCTGTCCATCTTCCTTCCCACCTATCTGCTCCACCCTCCTCTCTGACCTATCACCATTAACCCCACTGCCTATCATACTCTCAGCTATCTTCCCCCCAGCCCCACCCCCTCCCAATTACCACACCACCCACCCGGCTCACAGCCTCAATTCCGAAAGCTAGTGTGCTTCCAATTAAACCTGTTGGACTATAACCTGGTGTTGTGTGATTTTTAACTTCATTCCTGATGAAGGGCTTTTGCCCGAAACGTCGACTCTCCTGTTCCTCGGATGCTTCCTGACCTGCTGTGCTTTTCCAGCAGCATACTCCCTTCCTATTTAAATACCCATCCAGATGCCTTTTAATTATACCAACCTCCACCACTTCCTCTGTCAGCTCATTCCATACATCATTCTTGCCATGAAAAAGTTGTCACTTAGGTTTCTTTTAAATCTTTTCCCTCTCACCTTAAACAAATGTCCTCTAGTTTTGGACTCCCCTAGGAAAAAGACCTTATCCTATCCATATCCCTCACGTTTTTATAAACCTCCATAGTGTCAGTCCTCAGTCTCCAACGCTGCTGGGAAAACAGTCCCAGCCTATTCAGCCTCTCCCTAAGTTCAAACTCTCCAATCCCGGCAACATTCTTGAAAATCTTTTCTGAACCCTTTCAAATTTCAAAACATCCTTCCGATAGCAAGGAGACTAGAATTGAATGCAGTATTCTAAGGTGGTCTCACCAATGTTCTGTACAACCACAACATGACCTCCCAACTCCTATCTCAATGCACTGACCAATAAAGGCAAGCATGCTAAGTGCCTTCTTCATTATCCTGTCTAACTGTGACTCCATTTTCGAGGAACTATGAATATGTATCCCAAGATCTAAATAATCCAGGGTTAAATTACAGAATGGTGTTAAAAAGGCAGAATTAAAAACACTCTATCCAAATGCATGTAGCATTCATAACAAGATACATGCAAATAAGAGCATGATTTAATTGCCAGTATGAAAATGTAGGGCGTCCAAAAAGGGAACTGAATATTAAAGGATATTTGACATTTAGGAAAGATATACAAAATGGAAAAGAAGGTGGGGTAGAACAGATAATAAGGGATGGGATCATTACTCATTACTTAGAGAGGATCGCTGATTGAAAAAACAGGATGTGAAATCTGTTTGGGATCAGCAAGGGGCAACAAACATGAGTAGGAGTCGTTTACAGGTCAAAACCTGTAGTGGCAAAGCAGGACACCGTATAAATCAGGAAATTAAAAATGGATGTTGCAAGAGGAATGTAGCAATCACAGCTGACTTCAGCCTACACACAGGCTGGGTAAATCTAATGGGCATCATTGCTGTTGAGGAAGACTTCCTGAAATGTGTTTGAAATAAAGTTAAAAATCACACAACACCAGGTTATAGTCCAACAGGTTTAATTGGAAGCACTAGCTTTCAGAGCCTCGCTCCTTCATCAGGTGATTGTCGAGGACACAATTCTAAGGCACAGATCTAGAGCAAAAAGTTACAGTGTGGTGTAACTGAAATTATAAATTGAAAAATACCTTGATTGTCTGTTGAGTCTTTCATCTGTTCGAATACCATGATAGTTTCACTTCTTTCATCTGTAAATCACAAACCCTTTTTTTTAAATTTGCATTCTCGGGTTAGCTGTTAACAATGGTGATAGCTAGACAATATGTTGAAGGTGTTAGCCCCCTGTGTTCTCTGTCTATGCCATGATGTTTAGATTGATTCTAATCTAAAAAGTGAGATAACGGAGTTTTACATAAATTCATGCAGTTTTTGAGCAAAGTACAATGTAACTCTGCAAGTACAAATTCACCCCACAAATATATATGTATATGTGTGCATGTGGGTCTTTGGGTCTGTCTGTGTGTGTGTTTGTCTGGGTTGGGGGTTGTGAGTGTGAGAGAGAGTGTATATGTGTGTGTAGGTGAGTGTAGAGTGTCTTAAGTCTGTGAGGGGGTGCATGTGTGGGAGTGTGTGAGTCTATAAGGGCATGTGTGAGTGTCTGTCTGCGTGTCTGTGTATATGTGTGTCCGTGTGTATGTGTGTATAGGAGTGCGTGTGTGTGTGTGCCTGTGTTTGCCTGTGTGTGTGTGTATATATAGTGCAATGGTGGTCACCTGTAGTGTGACATGACCCAAGGTCCCTATGGGTATCGAACTTAGCTATCAGCCTCTGCTCGGCCACTTTTCGCTGCTGCCAGTCCCGAAGTCCGCCTTGGAGGATGGTCACCCGAAGGTCCGAGGCTGAATGTCCTGGACCACTGAAGTGTTCCCCAACTGGGAGGGAACCCTCCTGTCTGTTGATTGTTGTGCGGTGCCCATTCATCCGTTGCCGTAACCTTTGCTCGGTTTAATGGGCACCACTCAGGTGGCGGTTGCTGTGGTTTGGGTATATTCACCGAACTGGGAGGCTGATTTGCAGGTGTTTCATCCCCTGTCTGGGTGACATCTTCAGTGCTTTGGAGCCTCCTGTGAAGCGCTGCTGCACTGTGTCTTCTGGAATTTATTTGGTTCTGTTCCTGCTGCTTCTGGATGCTGGTTCCAGTTGTTCGTGGTAGTGGCTGATACATTGGGTCGAAGTCTGTATGTTTGTTGATGGACTCCTTAGATGAGTGCCATGTGCCTAGAAATTCTCTGGCTGTCCTCTGTTTAGCCTGTCCAATGATTAGATTAGATTAGATTCCCTACAGTGCAGAAACAGCCCCTTCGGCCCAACAAGTCCACACCGACCCTCCAAGAGTAACCCACCCAGACCCATTTCCCTCTGACTAATGCACCTATCACTATGGGCAATTTAGCATGGCCAATTCACCTGAATTGCACATCTTTGGACTGTGGGAGGAAACCGGAGCAGCCGGAGGAAACCCACGCAGACACAGGGAGAATGTGTAAACTCCACGCAGACAGTCACCCAAGGCTGGAATTGAACCCATGTTCTGTTGTTGTGTTGTCCCAATCAAATGTGTGGTCCTTGTCATCTATGTGTATGGCTACTAGGTCGTGGCAGCTGAGTCTTTTGCCCTGGTGAGTTGTTGTCTGAGCATGCCTGTCGGTTTGTGGGCTGTCATGAATCCGAGTGGGCAGAGAGGTCTGGCTGTTAGTTCCAAGGCGTTTTTTCTGTAAGGTAGCATGGCTAGTGTGTTGGGTTGTGGCACGTCCTCATCACGTTGTTTGTCTGCTAGGCATCTACAGATGAGGTTGTGGGGTTATCCATTCTTGGTGAAGACTCTGTAGAGGTCTTCTTCTTCTTCTCTATATCCATCATGTGCAAGACTAATGTAATTTGCAAGATTCCACACAAAGATTGCACAAGACACTATATAGGACAAACAGGCAGACAACTAGCAATCCACATCCATGAACACCAACCAACTACTGAATGCCATGATTAGCTGTCCCTAGTAGCAACACACACAAATGACAAGGACCACAAATTCAACTGGGACAACATAACAATCATAGGACAAGCTAAACAGAGGACAGCCAGAGAATTTCGAGAAGCATGGCACTCATCCACGGACTCCATCAACAAACACACAGACCTAGATCCAATATACCGGCCACTACAACAAACAACAGGAAGCAGCAGGAATGGAACCAAATAAACTTCAGAAGCCACAGTAGCACAGCGTTTCACAGGGGGCTCCACAGCACTGAAGATGTCACCTAGACAGGGGACGAAACATCTGCAAATCTACTTCCCAAGTCAGCGAACATAGACACAACTAGGATAAGAAGCCTTCAGGTCTTCACCAGCCCAGAAGTTCTCTCTCTGTTCTCCACAGTAAAAGCCACTTTAGGCGTGAAAGCAAAGCAGTTTAATTTTCCTTCAACAGTTGCTGTAAGTTGTGATTTTTAATTAATCAGTCAGAGACCTTTTATAAGGGTGAAGCAGCCACCAAGTGACTCCTACAAACCAATGAGAGCCTCAAGAGAAGGATGACCTGGGAGCAACATTCTGGTCAGACCAAGAATTATCAGAATCATCTCAGCAACTCTGTGCACAGGAACTACTGAACTGCCTCCCTAGTCTTTCCTTCAGTTTATAACAGGGAGGAAGTTTGCGGTATGGCTAGGAAGAAATGTTTGTTTAGTGTATGGATTCTTCTGTGGATGAAGAACAGTAGAGGTCCTTTGCAGGTCTGTGAGAGTGTTGTCCTGAGCTGGGGTAGGTCTAATTGCAGGGAATTGCTCAGGACAACACTCTCACAGACCTGCAAAGGACCTCTACTGTTCTTCATCCACAGAAGAATCCATACACTAAACAAACATTTCTTCCTAGCCATATCAGAAAGATTCTCCTGTTCCTTGGATGCTGCCTGACCTGCTGCGTTTTTCCAGCAACACATTTTCAGCTTCAGTTTATAACACCCATGTTTATTTTTGTGTGTGTGTGATAGTTCATAATTGCTTACTTGTAGCTAGAGCAGAATAACTTGTAATAAGTTGCATTTTTGGTTAAATACAGAAACCTATAGACCTCAGTATCCTGGAGGAGATGGTGCAGTGAATATTCAATGCAAATGCCTCAGAGTTACTGACACCTGGCAGTACCAAGGCCACATGCTATGATGGTCATCTTTTCCACTTACTCCTCAGCCTCCTTCCAAAAGATGCCATTTGATGGAAATTGTGTGAAATAGAATTCCTGCTTTCATCACAACCACAAAGCCCCACCCCTTTCCTCAACCTTTTCCTCTGTGTCTTCCAACAGTCAGACTACCCAGCCTGTGCACAGCCGTGAGGAAGAGGTGACACCTTGACTTGTTCTTACACTGACAGCCTCCAGCCTGATACTGGCACTGTGCCAAATTTCGCTGTTTGCGTAGAGATGGGATCAGTGGGTGGTGCTCTGCCAGGCACAAATGGCTACTTTAAGTGGGCCTTGACCCACCCGTATACATCTCTCACGAGAACGTAGACAGGTTTATGGTATACAAGAAGCCCATTCAGCCCACCTAGTCCACAACAGACAAGAAGCACAATCCAGGTTAATCCAGCTTTCCAGCTCTGTAAGCCTGCAGGTTACACCGTCTCAAGACCAGATACAGAAAACTTAAAAGCAACGAGAGTTCCTGCCTCTACTTTTAGATTAGATTACTTACAGTGTGGAAACAGGCCCTTCGGCCCAACAAGTCCACACCGCCCCGCCGAAGCGCAACCCACCCATACCCCTACATTTACCCCTTACCTAACACTACGGACAATTTAGCATGGCCAATTCATCTTTGGACTGTGGGAGGAAACCGGAGCACCCGGAGGAAACCCATGCAGACACGGGGAGAACGTGCAAACTCCACACAGTCAGTCGCCTGAGGCGGGAATTGAACCCGTGTCTCTGGCGCTGTGAGGTAACAGTGCTAACAATATTGTCAGGCCACTTCTGTGCAGTAAGTTCCAAACTCACACCACCATTTGGTGAAAAACCTGTCTCCCCTCTAATCATTCTAACAACTACCTTAAATCTACATCTTGTGGTTATTGATGACTCTGTGAAGGTCAATGGGTTATTCCTGTCTAATCCATCATTTTCCACACCTCAACAACATCTGTCCTCAGCTTCCTGAATTCCGAAGTAAATAATCACAGGCTTTCCAACATTTCCTTGTAGTTAGAATTCCCCAATCCTGGTGAAATCCTGGTGAAACTCCTCTGGAATGGTGCTGAACAGACTGCTCAGGAAGCTTACCAGGTACCCCGGAAATCAGTGTCCAGCCTCCTGTGGTATGCATGCAAACTGGCATCCCCAAGTATTATGCAGTCCATCTTTTGAGTGTGAATGTAGCTTCATAATGGCACTGTATGATTAATGTGGTCTAAAAGATATCTTTTACAGACTGAGAGTGAAGCTGGAGATGGAAATTATTGGGGTCTTCATTCTCATCCTTGACAATGAGCTTACTGTTATAATAGTGAAGCTGATAGAAAGAGCTGCAATAATCCTGTCATCTGGAAGATGTCTGTACTGTCACAGACCGATAAGTGTCAAGGATAATAAATGTGAAAGGTTTGGCCGGAACAATCTCCTGCAAACTGCTGTCAGCAACTCTCGTTAAAAAGCCTCTCTTTGACCTTTCATTTTTTTTTGTTGCCATATCTCCAATCTACCGTTTCTAGTCCATGCCTACAGCTCAACACTAACACTCCACAATTTGCTGTCTTCTTTCATATCACCCTTCAGTATTGAACCTGCTCAAAGCATTGATTGAGATTCCCCAGAATGCAGTGGGTAAGTTAATCTAATGTATATGACAACCGCATTCTTTTGGTCCCAGAACTCATGTTTTTGCCTACATTCAGTGTATAAGTCAGTAAAGCCTCACCCTCAACCTTACAGGCACAGCAAGCTACTCTCACATTAGCCAGCCGTAATATTTCCCTCGATAAGGTGGATGCTTTACCTGCCTTGTAATCAGATGCAAGGAACCAAGCTGGCAATGTGGGCCGGATGGGAGCTAAGTCATGTCCACACAAAGCAGACCCCACGTGGTGAATCGCAAAGGTGGCAACTACACCCCACCCACATTGACAGCTCACTCTTATACTCAGCCTTCAAATTGCCCCTCCTGCCTCATTCTTGGAGGGATTGTTCAAAGCTTCAAAGATTGACTTTTAATGCTGACATCTACAGTAATCACCATCTCATATGACTGCAATCACTTTACTCCACCACATCGCTGTTTTCACCCCTGCTGGTTGCTTTCTAATACTTCACTCGCTGGGCCAGCTTTGTGGTACCGCACCCTCTGCTGGTTATCAATGCACAAGTACAGTCACTATGTTTAGTCTTGATCATTCTGGTCAGATAAAACACTCTTCTGTGCTGAAAGAGGGGATGATGGCCTCTTCTGGAGTACCGTGTGCAGTTTTGGTTGCCCTGTTAAAGGAAGGATATTACTAATCAGGAGAGGGTTCAGAAAAGGTTTACCGGGATGTCGCCAGGAATAGAGGGTTTGAGTTATAAGGAGAGGCAGGACAGGCTGGGACTTTTTTCATTGGAGCATAGGGGTGACCTTATGGAGGTTTATAAAATCATGAGGGGTACAGATGGCAAGTGTCTTTTCCCTAGGGTGGGGGATTTCAAGACGAAGGGATATTTTTTAACGTGAGAGGTGAGAGATTTAAAAAGCACAGGGGGTGATTTTTTTTTACATTGAGAGTGGTTCATGTGTGGAACGAATTTCCAATGGAAGTGATGAATGCAGAAACAGTTACAATGTTTAAAAGATATTTAAAAGTACATGAATAAGAAATGTTCAGAGGGATATGAGCCAAGTACAGGCAGATGGGACTAATGATTTCCAATAGACTAATTGGACCAAAGGATCTGTTTCCATGCTGTATAATCTATGACAAGGCCTAGAGCAGGATTTGATACCCAGAGCTTCTGGCTCAGAGGCAAGGACATTACTCACTGCTCCACAAGACCTACATTTGTTTTTATAGTGACAGTAGAATATATATTGGTCAGAAACATAAGGTAATTATCCTAACTGGAGGTTAAATTGGAAAAATGCGGAGGGAGAAGGAAAAATGGTTGAAATGCTTTGCAACGAATGGGGATTAGAAATATCCAAGAACAAAGTTGAAATAACAATCAGGAGGAATTGAGAAATCTGGAAAATATAATCACAAAGCCTGCAGAAAAACTCAAAATATCCTCATATGGAGATGTTCATTGCCAAACTACAGTGGACTATGTACCATTTGTGACAGTTGTATAATAACAGAACTGAGTTCAGAGCTAACAGGTTCAAACAGAAACATCATTCTTCATTGTCGTCAAGAGCACTTTGATTTATCAAATGCCTTCCATACATGTTTTTTTTAATTCGATGGGTATCTGTAATTTAATTACTATTAAGTGCAGCAATCCTTAATTATTAAATGTAACCAATTATGCTGAGGTTCTGAAAGTTAATTCTGCAGAATTAATGAATATTTAATTAATTATTAAATATGCTTAGCTGTAGCACACAGCACTCCAAGAGATAAAGATCTAAGTGACCGAGGCAGTATGTCAGAATTCATCTGTTTGAAGAGAAGCCTCCTTGGATTTGAGTCCATTTGTAAAGTCCCTTGGGCGAGCTGAAAGATTTTTCATTTTAAGAGTAATCATGAAATTTTCTGAACCTACTGGCACTCTTTTTAACTTTTCCAGCAACTCTCCCCTCTCTTCTCCTTCAATGAACAAACTCCCAGAAATTTTGTCAGTGATATAATGCGTTAAACTTAATGTGCATTCGATCACTTCAAGTGGGACAGCACAGAAGTGGCTACTTGGAACTAATGTGTCCATGTTAGTTTATGGGCCACATGAGTCTCCATTTCTCAGACTTCATCTAACACATCAACATATCCTTCTGTTCCTTTCTGTCCTTGAACATTTAACTAACTTCACCTGAAACACATCCCTGCTATTCATTACAACTACTTTTTTTCCATTCACTCATGGGACATGGACATTGCTGGCTGGGCCAACATTTATTGCCATTTCCTTCATTTGCCCTTGAGAAGGTGGTGGTGAGCTGCCATCTTGAACCACTGCTGTCCATGTGCTTGTAGGTTTACCCACAATGCTATTAGGGAGGAAATTCCAGTGTTTGGACCCAGACACAGAAAGAAATATTTCATGCAATGGTAAGTTTTAACTTGATTATAACTAGTCGAAAGACACCTTGTACTGCCATCTGTCAGCAGAATAGCACACTAAATGGCAGGATTTGCAGATATATTGCTACATTATCACTGTTAGCTGTTTCCAGGCACATTTTAGTCAAATTCCAAGAGAGTTGAAAGTTTACTTGTTCAGCTTTGACACCCCTGTGGCTGTTCGTCTCATTCACAAATTCTCTATCTCCTGACATGACTGGCCTGGCATAGAGCATGGCAAGTGGCATGAAGGAAGAGGACACAGAAGAGGTCCAACTGCCAAAGGTCACCTCTCCACAAGTACCTTCAGTCAGAAGACATATAATGATGGGCTTTCATGTTATCATCTCTCTCTCAAACTTTATAGATATTTTCCAATTAACCAGTTCAGAGACAGCATTATACATCTCTGGGGCAAGTGAGATTTGAACCCAGAGAGATAGGGACACCACCATTGTGTTCTCTTAACCTTTAAACCATGGGTTCCTTGCAGTCTGCAACAGGTAACATTAGTAGCATCTCACAGCTCCCTCTCATTGTTAAAGGGAGGTTACCGACACTCTGCACACCAGAGGGCACACCTACATCTCTGTCGCTAAAGTCAGAGACATGCAGGATTGGTACACATGGCAGACTTCCCCATGATGCCAGGTCTCATGGACTGCAATCATATTGACCTGAACGGTCCCATAGGAACTCCACAATCTTTATCAATCTATTTCCTCAATGTGGAACTGGACTGTGACCACAGGCAACACAATGTCCTGGTGTAATCCTGGTAGACTCCATTCTGTGGAGTCCTCTCTACCCGATATATGCCAGCCTGATTTAGACCATATGAATCATAAGAAATAGGAACAGGAGTAGGCTGTTCAGCCCCTTGAACCTGTCCCGATATCTGAATACAATGCAGTTTGCTCCATGCTCCCAGCCTTGTTAGTGAGAGGGGACAGTCTTTGGTGCCATTCACTACCTAAAAAAAAACTGAGATGGATATAAAGACACAGCAAGGTAAACAGACCATTTCAGCAGAGCTTAGCACACGGTCTCAGTGCAATGAATGGGCCACAGGTTAAATGGATAACTGAATCCCAATGCCTATTTTCACCCGCTGTGGAATTTATTCCCCAAAGTTCATTCAGTCCACCCTTCAAATTCAGCCTCTAGGATTCATCACTTCAGACACTGCTATGCCTCCATTGTGGCGCAATTGGACACAAATCCCTGGCACAGTCTTACCACAGCTCTGTGCAAATAAGATCATGGCTTCCTCTGACCTATAATCTACCATTTGCACTGTGCATTTCAACATTCCATTGATTTGATTTGATTTATTATTGTCACATGTACAGAGGTACAGTGAAAATTTTGTTTTGCGTGCAGTCCGGGCAGATTGTACCATATAACGTAATAAAGTAATAGAAAAGAATGAAAAATACAATATTATGAGAGGGTGCACAAAGAGTAAGGTCAACATTAAATTTAAATTTGAGAGGTCCATTCAGAAGTCTAATCACAGTAAGGAAGTTAAATCTACATGTATTTAAGCTTTTGTATCTTCTGCCTGATGGAAGAGGTTGGAACAGATTATAACCAGGATGGGAGGGATCTTTGATTATTTTGGCTGCTGTGCTAAGGCAGTGAAAAATATAGATGGAGTCAATGGATGGAAGGTTGGTTTGTGTGATGGACTGGGCTGTGTTCACAAATCTCAGTCATTTCTTACGGTTTTGGACAGAGTAGTTTCCATACCAAGCCGTGACGCATCCAGACAGAATAGTGCATCCATAAAATTTGGTTAAAGTCTTCACGGATTTCCTTAGCATTCTGAGAAAGTAGAGGTGTTGTTGTGCTTTCTTGACCATCGCATCAACATGGGTGGACCAGGACAGATTGTTGATGATCATCACTCCTAGGAAGCTGATGCTTTTGACCATCTTCACATCAGCGCCCTTGATGTAGATCAACTACGATATTGACTTACTTCATCACCATTGGTTGGACATATTGTACATTAAGTCCATGAAGGGATCTAGGTTCTATCCAAACTCAGATAACAATGTTTGTGGTGCATATAGAGTCATAGAGTCATAGAGATACACAGCACGGAAACAGACCCTTCAATCCAACTCGTCCATGCCGACCAGATATCCCAACCCAATCTAGTCCCACCTGCCAGCACCTGGTCCATATCCCTCTAAACCCTTCCTATTCGTATACCCATCCAGATGCCTTTTAAATGTTGCAATTGTACCAGTCTCCACCATTTCCTCTGGCAACTCATTCCATACATATACCAGACTCTACATGAAAAAGTTGCCCCTTAGGTCTCTTTTATACCTTTCCCCTCTCACCCTAAACCTATGCCCTCTAGTTCTAGACACCCACACCCCAGGGAAAAGACTTTGTCTATTTACCCTATCCATGCCCCTCATGATTTTATAAACCTCTATAAGGTCACCCCTCAGCCTCCGACGCTCCAGGGAAAACAGCCCCAGCCTGTTCAGCCTCTCCCTATAGCTGAAATCCTCCAACCCTGGCAACATCCTCGCAAATCTTTTCTGAACCCTTTCAAGTTTCACAACATCTTTCTGATAGGAAGGAGACCAGAATTGCATATGTGTTGCCTGTCTACTGTACCAGCCTATGGTACATTTATCCACATTCAATTTCATCTGCCAGCGTTTGACTCACTCCAGTTATTTTGTTCAGCCTTTCCTGTAAATTGGAGTCACTTCCTTTGATTCCACTGTCCCTCCAAGTTTGGAAGTTTGATCAATAAGCACTGGCATTGAGCCATCTGTAAAGCATTCTGTTTCTGAAATGCAAAGGACATTCCATGTTAAATGTCGACTTCAGTAGTTAGACTGTTGATAAGAAATATGTGTACAGAAACAGAGATTTCTAATCCTTTCTGGATGACATTTGAATTGCCTATTTGTGGAACAGATGGCAAGAACAATGAGTGCTGCTCTCAAGATAGATTTGAATCTGACTCAGAATGTTGATTTTCTGAAACAAATACTCAGGGCCATAAAATAACTGATACTTCCATGCATTCCTGAAAGTGGAGTCACAGATAGACAGGATAGTGAAGAAGGTATTTGGTATGCTTGTCTTTATTGGTCACTGCATTGAGTATAGGAGTTGGGAGGTCATGTTGTGGCTGTACATGGCATTGGTTCGGCCACTTTTGGAATACTGCATTCAATTCTAGTCTCCCTGCTGTAGGAAAGATGTCGTGAAACTTGAAAGTGTTCAGAAAAGATTTATAAGGCTGTTGCCTGGGAAGGAGGGTTTGAGCTATAAGAGAGAGGCTGAATAGGCTGGGCCTATGCTCCCCGGAGCATCAGAGGTTGAAGAGTGACCATATAGAGGTTTATAAAATCATGAGGGGTATGGATAGGGTAAATAGACAAGGTCTTTTCTCCTAGGGTAGGGGAGTCCAGAACTAGAGAGCATAGATTTAAGGTGAGAGGGGAAAGATATAAAAAGGACCTAAGGGACAACTCTTTCATGCAGAGGGTGGTGCATATGTGGAAAGAGCTGGCAAAAGATGTGATGGAGATGGGTACAATTACAACATTTGAAAGGTATGTGGATGGGTATATGAATAGGAAGGGTTTAGAGGAATATGGGCCAAATGCTGGCAAATGGTAATAGATTAATTTAGGGGATCTGGTCGGCATGGATGAGTTAGACCAAAGGGTCTGTTCCCATGCTAAATGCCACAGATTTGGGCACAGAATCAAGGCTGGTTCTTCAGTGCAGCACCAAGGAGTGCTGTAGAGTCAGGGGGCTCTTTTCAATGAGTCTTTAAACCAAAGTCCTGTCAGAATTCTCAGCCAGATGCAAAAAGATTCTTCTTACGCAGAAGAGTGGGAAAGACTTGGCTGGTATCTGAGTTAAGATGCGACAGAAATGAAATTCTTTCTTTCTCTTTCCTGCCACAACTCAGTGCACAAAAGCGAAGGGCCCGGAAAGGGATTGTTCAAATTTGAGTTGTCTGCTAGTAACTGAGGGCCAAAGAGCACAGCAGCAAAGAGCCCTATAAATATGTAGCGTGTCTGGTCCTGAAACATTGTACAATCACAGAACCTAAACAAATTCAGCAATAATCCAAGTTTGAGGTACATGTCAGACGGAAACGACCAGTTTCATTAACAGATTGTGCAGAGGGAGGGAGCTTTTGATTCTGGAAGAGCTAGTGGATACAGTTTCTTTGTTCAGCATGTTGAATTGATGCCTCTTCAATGTGTTGTTCTTTGAGCAGATGCCTCAAAGTCAAGATGAAACTTCAGCAGATTCTTTTGCTTTGTGTGAAAGTCAGGCAATCTGTATGCATCGTGGCTTTGAAGTATGAGCGATTAAGTGCATCAATGCCTCCACAGTTCACGCTAAGGACAAAATGAGACACAAAGGGGCTGGACCTCCTCAAAGTGGAGTTCCAGTGCTGTCCCATGCAGTCCTGGTGGGAGCTTGTAGGGATAGCAGAAAGAAGCTCACGCGCATAGGGCTGACAGTCGCAGGTATTTCAACAGCTCCAGGAAACCTGAAGGTCTGTCACTTCACCAGCCATATTCTGTTCAGAAGAAAAAGTCACCTTTGTAAACAAGCTGCGTCTATACCTCAGCAAGACAACTGGGAACTCTGGGTAGACAGTCTTCTGAAACAGCAGCAATAATCTGGAGAATGACTTCTGCTCGTTACCCACCAGAGGAACAGCAAGAGGCAGTCAACATCATTGGGTTAGTAATGCAGAGATCTAGGTTATTGCCCTGGCAAGATGGGTTCAAATCCCACCACAGCAACTGGTGGAATTTAAATTCATTTCCTAAACCTAGAACTAAAGTCTCAATAATTCTGTCATGACAGCCATCATTAATTGTTGTAAAACTCATCTGGTCCACTAATTTCCTTTAGGGAAGGAAACTGCCATCCTTTCTTGGTCTAACTTACATGTGACTCTAGACACACAGTAATGTGGTTGACTCTTAACTGCCCTCTGGGATGGGCAATAAATGCTGGCCTAACCAGTGATGCCCACATCCCATGAAAGAATGAAGACATTTTGCAGATGGATGTGATTAGGGAGGCTATTTCAGGAGGTGGTGTTGCATTGTGGAATAAATGGAAAACTTTTGAGAAGTCAAAAGCGAACAATATATTGGAGATTTATAGGACTTTTAGTGTCTGGTTATATAATCCAAATCTGTCGTTAAATGGATGGGTGAAGAACTTAATCCCTGCTTATAACAAAATAGCAATAAAAAGGTCAAATAAAAACTAAATATTAGGAAAAGATAGAATATTTTCCTATTAAGATTCAGTTGCAGGATTTATTTCAAGCTAATTTTAACACAGTGGTGATTTTAAAAGCCTGGAATCATGGTCATTTAATTACAGCACTTACAATGGGTCAGAGGCTTACTGTGTGGATTGATGAGGCCTATTTGATTTGGCATCTATCTGATGATATATTAGATTCATAGAGATCTACAGTGCGAAAAAAAAGGGCCCTTTGGCCCATTGCATCTGTACTGATCAAAAACAATCACTTAACTATTTTAATTCCATTTCCCTACAGTGGGCCCATAGTCTTGTATCACAAGTGCACATCTAAATATTGGAGATAGTGAGGACTGCAGATGTTGGAAAGTCAGAGTCGATAAAATGTAGAGCTGGAGATAGCACAGCAGGTCTAGCAGCATCAAAGGAACTGGAGAGTCAATCTTCTCATAACTCAATGAAAGGTTCCGACCTGAAACATTGACTCCCTTGCTCCTTTGATGCTGCTCGACCTGCTGTGCTTTCTCCAGCTCCACACTTTATCAAATCCCACATCGAACTATTGATATATTTTATTGAGGAAAGCAGCACTACTACTGACTAAGTCCCAAAGGACACAGCTGCTAGACTGGGTAATGAGGAAACCAACAAGAGGGAAAATGTATTTGACTTCATCATCATCAATCTGCCTGTAACAGATATATCCGTCCATGTCAGTATCAATGAGAGTGACCACCACAAAGTCCTTGTGGACACAAAGTCACGTCTCACCATTGATGATCCCCTCCACTCTGTTGTGTGGCATTATCACCATGGCATGATCAGAGCCCAATGGATTGGTGGATCATTGCTGTCTATTCATCACCAGAGGAGTAAGGCTGGCATTCCCTGGCCAATTAATTCCTTCTTTCCTCAAACTAGGTGAGGGTCCTGAAGCTTGTATATCATGGGAATGGTTGAAGGAGCAGTTAGTGTTCATACACAACTGTGTGAGGTGCTGGGCATCCCAAGTGTATGAGTAGGAAGTGATGAGGGCGGGAAGTGTTGATAGGTTGACATGACGTGATGGGGTGAATATTTGAATGGACTTGAATCCTATGATGCTGAGGCTTGCAGTCCACCCCCCAATGGTGAGACGTGTGCAGTGGTGGAGTTAGAAGAACTGATGGCCCAGGAGAGGTGTGGGATAGCCCAGGGAAGATGCCACAGTTGTGGATCATAATAGATCATTGACCTGTCTGTGGCACTGCTACCAGTACCTTTTCATTGTGGGCGCAGTACTGGCTCATGATGCAATGTCTGTCCAGGATGAACAGGTCTGACCATCTCTTGGTGGCCCCATCCAACAACATCCAGAAGGCAGTTTCTGTAAACCTTTGGGTCAGTATTACCTTACTTAGGGTCAGTTTGGCCTTCCTTGGGTCAGTTTTTGACCTTCCTGGGAGTCAGTTTGACCTTCTTTGGGGTCAGTTTTGACCTTCCTTGGGGTCAGTTTGACCTTCTTTGGGGTCAATTTTGACCTTCCTTGGGGTCAGTTTGATCTTCCTTTATGTCAGTTTGACCTTCTTTGGGGTCAGTTTTGACCGTCCTTGGGGTCAGTTAACCTCCTGTAGGCCAGTTTGTTCTTCCTTGGGGCAGTTTGACCTTCGTTGGGGTAACTTTGGCCTTCCTTGGTATCAGTTTGACCTACCTTTAGGGCAGTTTGACCTTCCTTGGGGCAGTTTGACCTTTCTTGGAGCTGTCTGACCTTTCTTGGGACAGGTTTGGCCTTCCTTGGTGTTAGTTTAGGGCAGTTTGACCTTCCTTGGGACCAGTTTGACCTTCTTTGGGGTCAGTTTGGCTTTCTTTGAATACCTTAAGACCATAAGACATAGGAGTGGAAGTAAGGTCATTCAGCCCATCAAGTCCACTCCGCCATTTAATCATGGCTGATGGGCATTTCAACTCCACTTACCCGCATTCTCCCCGTAGCCCTTAATTCCTTGTGACATCAAGAATTTATCAATCTCTGCCTTGGAGACATTTAGCATCCCGGCCTCTATTGCACTCCGCGGCAATGAATTCCACAGGCCCACCACTCTCTGGCTGAAGAAGTGTCTCCACATTTCTGTTCTGAATTGACCCCCTCTAATTCTAAGGCTGTGCCCACGGGTCCTAGTCTCCTTGCCTAACGGAAACAATTTCTTAGCGTCCACCCTTTCCAAGCCATGTATTATCTTGGAAGTTTCTATTAGATCTCCCCTTAACCTTCTAAACTCCAATGAGTACAATCCCAGGATCCTCAGCTGTTCCTTGTATGTTAGACCTACCATTCCAGGGATTATCCGTGTGAATCTCCGCTGGACACGCTCCAGTGCCAGTATGTCCCTCCTGAGGTGTGGGGCCCAAAACTGGACACTACTCCAAATGGGGCCTAACCAGAGCTTTATAAAGTCTCAGTAGCACTTTTATTTTGACCTCACACCTTTAATGCAGTGTCTAAGCTGAGTTGTCACCTTTTCTTATAAAACCTTAAGTTATCTCGAGAAGGTGAGTTATAAGCAGTTCTGGGATTTACATATTAATGACGTTGGCAACTCATTCCAAAAGACTTCACAATCCAGATTTCTTCAATGTATCATTTCAGTGGCATTACTCTGTAATGTTTTGCTGTAAACTCCATGTCATCTGATCTTATACTCCACAACCACGTGATGGTTGATTACTTGATCGCTAGGCCCAGCCATCACAGGCCGAGAGGAAGTCCCTGGCCTGCAGCATCTGAGGTGGGATCCTGCTGGTCTTTTAGCATAGTGCCAGAACCTTTGAACATATAAAGCCTTACCAGCAGCAAGAAATTTTAGCTCACTCACCACACAATTCTACATAACACGCACATCTTCTCGCTTGCATGCATAATACATGAGAAGCATGTGATTGTGGAAAATAGCTCATCTCAGACATTGACAGCTATGGCACACAAACCAACACACTTCCTATTGTACTTTAACTTCAAATTGGGAAATTCCACACATGTTCATACTTTTATCATTAATCAATGGATTCTAATTGGATGATCCAAGGATAAATAATTATCCTTTTGAAGTAAATAAATAAAAAGTAGTGTTCAATACAACAAGGACAGTCAAATGTGCAGAATGAATAGAGAGAGTTGCAAAACAAAACTGATTTGAGTTTTAGCATGGGTCATCCACTGAAGGTATGTAAAGATTCAAGTGGCAATTGAAATAACTTCACAGAGGCCAGTATCCCATCACCAGGTTGGCCTTTATTTATACGTGGACAGTCCTTTACAGTCATTTGGCTTCCTCAGAGCCAGCTCTCAGAGTGAACTGGCTGACACACTACCATTTCTATCTGTCAGGCAGGGCTCCCTGAGGGGACCAGATTAACAGCTCCAATCAGGGAGCTCATATTCCATGAGGTCCAGTTGGCAGACCTCATCACAATCACTACACAACGTTAATCAAAAACTGTATTGTTGCTCATGGACTTTGTATCAAACTTGCAATCTGTTAATCTGACTTTGTGGTGAATATGCATTTGGAAGAGGGATGCAGACCACTGCATCCTGCCCTTCACAGCCTGATCAACCATCATGATTCTATAAAGTTCCAAAGTATGAGTGTGAATTACCCAATGCAGTAAAAGGCAGATTTAGTCAATGGAGTGTGCTGTACTTACTCGCCAATCTTAAAGGACTGATAAAGGAACTGTGCCTTTAAGCTGGAAGGAGGAAAATTTAATCAAGGACTTGATTCTTGAGCACTCTAGTTTGGCTGTTGCCTATTAGAACTAATTCATAATCTTGGCATTTTCCTTGCTCTGTATGGTGAATAAATCTGCCACTCAGTTGATGCTGTAGACTGGCATTGGAAGTATATCACATCAACTGATTTTGCATGATGTAATGAGGTTCCTCCCTGTTTCTAGTGAGAACTCTGGTACTGTCCAAATTCAAACCCAATGAAAATTCTGAGATATGGGTGCTCCACTGTGCCTCTGTTTCAGGTTTTCAGTTAAGTCATTTATAGAATCACTTTGCTGGATGCTTTACCAAACAAATAATGAATTTACCTCTTAATACAGGCTTTTACTGCTAAAATGTGGGCGCCTCCCAAGTTATGGCTGTTCTTTTAGAGTGAAGTATCTTCTGCATTGATTTGGACACATCTGAAACACTGGCCATTTTTACACTAAATGGTGATGAACCCCAGCTGATTTTAATATTGAATAAGTCAGATCTCAAAGAGTAACCTGGCTTGTTAGACCCTGACACTCTTTTTGCAAACCGTAGAGATCAGGTTCTGAATGCATTCACAAGAGTCTGCCAGTTTCCTTTTAACACAATGATGAACATGCAAAACCTCTATTACACAGGTTAAAACAAAAGTTTGAAAAAACTTCATTGATGGCAGCAGAAAGGATTCAAGTTCACACTACCTCTTTTATCCTAGCAATATACTTATCAACATGAAAAGCCTCTGCGAAGCTTCACCACTAGCTCCGTACTAAGACTTTTCAGTTGGTACAGCTGCAATCAGTTTCCTTTCTGCAATTTTCTGTGCAGCCATTAAATGTTTTATTTTCCTTCATTTGGTGTTTCCCTCTCTCCAACCTATAGCTACAGCTATAGAGGACAGAAAGAGGAGTACAATCTTTGAACTAAGAACCCAAATTTAAAATTGGCGACACTAGTGATTCCGAGCTACTGAAAACCAGAAGCACTTGTGTGAAAGTTGAGCACAAATCGGTGCAAGTTAACCCTTTGGGTGAGCTGACAATGATGGCTTGAGATGAGTAATTATGGCTATTTTGCCCAGAGCTTCAGACCAGCAGGCACCCGAGCAGTGGAGGAAAAGGTGATGGAAAGCTGAATGTTGTCGGGAGTACATGTATCCATATCTTCAGATGATGTTGCCGGGGACTACATATTGGTAAGAAAGAGGGCAAGGTCAGAAATAGATGCTTGCAGCACTCCAGAAACAATGGGGTGCAAAATTAGCCGAATAAACAGAGGAAAGGAGTTGAGAAGAGGGCATTAGGTCAAAGGAGCTTAATGTGGAAAAGGAAGAGGAGGGAGTAGACCCAATGGTGACTGTCTCAAATGATGCTGTTATTACTGTGGCTAGAAGTGCAAACTTAACTGGGAAGATTCAAGTTGGCAGTTGTGGAAAGGTTGGGTCTGGGCTTGAGAAACCTTCAAAAATTTTGCAGAGACTTCAAGTTGGGGCAGTAGTTTGCAAATTTAGGGATAGGATGCTGGGGAAGGAAATTAGTCATCAAAGTTCACTGGATTGGAGTCAAGGAATGGGTGAGCTCAATGAAAGTATGGGAGAGACAGGAGAGAAAGCAGTGTCTTCAGAATTAAGGCCAGGGCAAACTTGTAGACATGTGGCTAGGCAGAGGAAAGGATGTAGTCGAGAGAGCTGAACGGATCGCAGTGTTGGTGTCAAAGATCCAGGCCAGATGGAATTTCAGGTGCCCGAAGAGTTGGAATGGCTTGTGAGACATCCTGAAACTCTTGGTATTTTAATAGAAATTCAAACCTTTTCAGTGTCAGATGATATTTTGGCGCTCAGAGGAAACCGCAGAAGTTCATTATTTGTTTCCAATACTGTCATACCTCTGATGTGATTCTCATCCTGCCAATTTTCAGGGATCATACATGCAGCTGATCTGGCTTTCTGACTGCTTGCTGGATATGAGTCTGTTTAAGATTGGAAAAGGTTAAAGCCTTCCTTCTTCCTGGCAGCATTTAATTCCCAGCTTTTTCAATTTAGGAATGTTCCAAACCTTTTTGTACTCCAGTTTTGAAGTCATATTTCCTTTACATTATTGCATTGAACGTTGCATTCCCAGATGCTCTAATACTCCAGAAAGGCCTGTACTAATGTATTAATGAACCACTGATCTTCATTAATGCTGGGTTATTTGGTTTTTTTTGTTCTCAAGCTAAGACTGTTGATGATTAGCAACCAGTGGATTATACTCTGAATCTATGATCACAGTCAAACCAGCAGCAGTCATCTTCATGATCTTTGGAGGTCTAGCTCTAATGGTACCAACATTGGCCCATTCCTGACATTCCCCAGTGATTCTAAAATGGATAGGGCCTCAGATATGCTCAGTAGCATGCACTATCCAGCCTCACCTCACTTGCCAGGCAATGACTATCTCCAATTAGAGAGGTGAGTTACTTGCTAAAGTACCCCAGTCTCTGACGTGCTCTTATAGCATTATGTTTATGTGACAAGTCCAGTTGAGTTTCTGGTCAATGGTAACCCCCATGAAGTTGATTTTGGAGGATTCAGTGATGGTAACACCATTGAACACCAGTGATGGTAACCACCAAGGAATGGTGGTTAGACTGTCTGTTACTGGAGATGGTCATTGCTTGGCATTTGTGTGGTGCGAATGTCACTTGCCACTTATCAGCCCAAGCCTGGATATTGTCCAGATCTTGTTGCATTTTAACATGGGCTGCTTCAATATCTGAGGAGTTAGGAAGAATGATGAATATTGTGCAAATATCCCCACTTCTGACATTATGATGGAGCTAAGGTCATTGATGTAGCAGCTGAAAATGGTTGGACATAAGATGTTATCCTGAGGAACTCCGGCAGAGATGTCCTGGAGCTGAGATGACTGAATTCCAACAACTACAACTATCTTCCTATGTGTCGCGTATGGCTCCAACCAGTGGAGAGTTTGCCCCCGATACCCATTGAATCCAGTTTTGCTGGGGTTCCTTGATGCTCACTTGTTCTCACTTGAAAGCCGGTTTGATATCAAGGGCTGTCACTTTCATCTCGCCTCTCGAATTCAGCTCTTTTGTGCATGTTTGAACCAAAGCTGCAATAAAATCAAGAGCTAAGTGGCCCTGGTGGAACCCAAACTGGGCGACACTGAGCAGGTGTTGCTTGATGGCACCGGTGATGACACCTTCCATCACTTTACTGATGATCGAGAGTAGAATGATGGAGTGATAATTGGTTGGTTTGATTTGTCAGATCAGCCAGATTTTAGTGAAGAGTGCAGCAAGCTTGAGGTGCCAGCTTGCCTTCTCCTGCTCCTAATTCATATCATAGTCAGGTGCGAGGCCTGCATTTGTTTCCAAGCTTTGTCCCATTGGATTTTAGTCTTGTTGTCGTTCTTGCAATTTAAAAAACAATCCCTTACAGCCCGGTATACATCCTTGGAAGCCAGGTGCAGAGACTGTTCCCTCTCAGTTTCAACACATCCTGGAGAGAGAAGGTAAGAAGGCTTGGTTTAGCCAATTCCTAGCTCCACATTCCAAATTCTTTGTCTTTATTAATGGAGCCTTCGCTCTACGTTTGCTGAACCTCAACCCAGCAATGCAGGCCTCATTCTGCTCCCTTAGAAGAATTTGATGTTTTTGCCAAGTCCAGTTTTTCTAAATGACTTATCCAAACATCTTTCAATCTGTTCCAAAACAAAATGACATTCTTTAGCAAGCATGTTTTCAGCAGACAGCAAGGAGACCTTTGCCTTTCCAGAGTAATCCCTCATCACTTTTCCTAACATGCTGCAAACAATCAGATTTGTTTTCTTTGGCAAACACTTAAATTAATCTCCAGTGACAAGGTAAAATTGTGAAACATTTCTTTACCATCAACTCCTTAATGAGGTTGATAATCTTGAAAAGGTATGACAAAGAGCTGGCTCATTGCCTCCAATTTTCTGTTCTTATTGGCCTCATTGGACAAAGAAGCCACCCGCAATGAATGAATTACTCCTTTCTCTGGGTCAGTGACACGTGCTTGTTACAGTGCCAGCACATTTAGAGAAAAAACATTCTAATAAAGATTGTTCAGCTAAGTTCTGGACATCAAGAAGATAGAAAGTGAAAGCATAGCATTTAACAGCTCAAAAAAAAATTTTGAGATCCATGTGTAATAATACCAACCTGATTATTCACTTTCAAGCAAAACATATCTAGGACAAACTGCATGGGATTCTGGTACAACAAATTACAATCTGTAATGATCATTTATCAGCAGACAATTGGTAATTTAGTTCCACAGTGTGATCTAACAGGTACATTAATATGGAAATGGACTTGTAAATTTAAAATCTACCATGGAATTAAGGTTGATAAGTATAGCAGCCAATATTTATAAACCTATTATCAAGAGCTAAAATTCACTATAAAGTGTAAGATAGCTGTAGAAAACCAGCAGGCTGTAACAATGACTGCATTTCACAGAACTGCAGAAATGGTAGCCATCTGGTACATCAAGCTGACTGTTGCCAGTGAACAATATATGGTTCAGAATCTTGACAGTGAACATTACTCATAAGCCATTCTAATGATTTGTGTAAAATAAACTGATTTAGTTTTCAATTTGAGATCCAAAGTATGCAACTTCACTACAAGATTACAGACTATTATTTCTTGCAAGAATAATCCAAATTGAGTTGAATGTATAGATGGGCTTGATTCAGCTTCTAAGTCATTGATTGAGATTAAAACAACTTGACTGGAGTGTCAACAAGTGATATTTATCAACCTGGCTGCAGAACTGTATGCTTTAAAGGGAGAGAAATATCCCACACTCCACAGAGACTGCCAGCACTTTCTGTTTTTATTTCTGGCCTCCAGCATCCACAGTACTTTAACATTTTACATTCTTAAAGGATCAGATTTGTATGTAGCTGTAACATGGAGCTGCACTGTAGTTGAACAGTCATCATCATCATTGACGGTCCCTCGCAGACAAGGATTACTCTTCTTCCACTCTCAGGGTGAGTCCATAGATGGCTGTACAGACTGATGCTGCTTCCACAAACTCTGCCACACCTGGGCAAATGGTGGTCACGGGAAGGGTTGGGTGGGGTGTTGGTGTGGCAGCGCGCTCCACTTTTCCCCAACAGCAAGTCTCGAGATGCTCAACATCTTCCTGGATGCTCCTCCTCCACCTTGAAAGGTCTTGGGCCAATGATTCCCAGGTCTCTGTGTGAATGGCATACTTCGGCAGTGAGGCCTTAAGGTTATCGCCAAAGCATATTCCCCCTCCACCTGGGGCTCGTCTGCCGTTTTGAAGCTGGGAGTAGAGTACTTGTTTGGGGATTCTTGCCACAGCTGATCGTGGCCTTCTTTGACCTTACAAAGGTCTTTGACACCATCAACCAGGAAGCATTATGGAACATCTTTTGCTGTAGCTGCACCACAAAGGTGAACAGTCAGATCACGGGGAGAAACAAGGAATGCTTACTGGGCATTTGAGGTTGAAATATTTGTGCTCCAGCATACAATTGCTATAAACACCAATATTTGCACTGTGATTAAAGTGCATGTTCTGTCACTGGTGCCTGCAATAGCAGTTAATATTAAAACAAATGCACTTTTGGATAGAACATACAATAGAAAGTCTTTACGTACGTGCCACTGATTAATGTGAAAGTCACACTGACTATCTGAGTAGGCAGCAGTATTTCACCCTGACAAATGATGGAGGGATACTTGCAATAGAATATGCACCAGATTATCTCAAAGGCATCTGGGCTTCTTCAGGAACTGAATGGAGGAGTGGAATTGATATTGATACTGAATTTCCATTTTGTCAAACATATTGATTTGAGCACAGATTGGGTTGGGGTAAACAGAATCGGCAACTTTTGAGTGTATTGGAGAAGCCCACTCTAATGTTCAGCCTCACATGTTGATGTGACCATGCACACTAGACCATGTATATGGACGTAAGGGGGGCAGATTGTTCATTTCTACCTGCTAATTGCTCAATTTGAATGATATCCATATACGCTCTTCAACTTGATGTCAGCTCAGTGGATCTCCCAGGCTTGCTGAAATGCACCAGTTAAACAGGAGTGAGTGTACAGCATTAATTGAGACATCGTAGTAATCTGAAGGAAATATGGCACTCGGTACAACACCTGCCTATTTGTTAGTGGAAAAGGATTGGCTCACAATAATTTTGCTGAGGTCATCTGTTTACAGTTTTGAAGTTACTTTCTAGACTATGGAGGTTTGTCTGGTTCATCACAATAGCTCACCCTTGTACTGTCTCTGCATCTCAAAAAGCACCACAAGGACCAGCAAAAACACTAGCTGCAGAAAGCAGACTACTAGAGAGGGGACCAGCAGACAGCAGATTAGCAGAGAAAGGTCCAGCAGAAAGGGACCAGCAGAAGGAAGACCGGCAGGGAGAGGGCCAGCTGAGAGAGAATCAGCAGAGTGCAGACCAGCAGAGAGCCAAGCAACAGAGAGAGGATCAGTAGAGAGAGGACAGACAGACAGCAGACTAGCAATGAACAGAGCAGCAGTTAGGATAGAAAGGAATGATTAGATTAGATTAGATTACAGTGTGGAAACAGGCCCTTCGGCCCAACAAGTCCACACCGACCCGCCGAAGCGAAACCCACCCATACCCCTACATTTACCCCTTACCTAGCACTACGGGCAATTTAGTATGGCCAATTCACCTGACCCTGCACATCTTTGGATGGTGGGAGGAAACTGGAGCACCCAGAGGAAACCCACGCAGACACGGGGAGAACGTGCAAACTCCACACAGTCAGTCGCCTGAGGCGGGAATTGAACCCGGGTCTCTGGTGCTGTGAAGCAGCAGTGCTAACCACTGTGCCACCGTGCCGCCCACTAATGGTCATGCTTCCCTCCCCTCCCCCTTCCTGCACAAAGCCATCCCACAACTAACCATCCTATTACATCCCCCTCATTGTTCGCCAGTAGTTCAGATTTTCATATACATCATTCAACAATTTGGAGGCCACTAAACAAACAGAATCCAAGGTGGGAAACTGGTGATAGACTGTGACATGTTGGTGTGTTCACTAAACCGCAGAAACTTAAAACAGAAATTGCCTACTAAATAACAGAAATTTGCAACACACATTTGCACACACCCTTTCGTGCAACTACAAAGCTTTACTCTTGTTCTTTCTCTGACTCTTGTATGATGCAAACCAATAACTTCAGTGGGGTTAGAGGCAGGCTGTTCAAACCCCAGCTCTGACTGATCAGATGCCGTTGGCGTTGAGATTCAGATCCTTTGAATTTTGGCACCACTGCTGAACCCAGGTGAAATGGCTCCACCTACATGTTTTTAGGGGTAGATTCAGCCATCGAGAAAGAGGGGCACTGAGTGAGACGGAGCTGTGGCTGAGAGTTGGAAGCAATTTCAATCATGCACCCACTTTTCCATGTCCCCTTTCACTATGTTCCCTCTTGTGACTCAGCTACACTTGATTGCATATCACTGTGCTAGAGAGCAATTTATTACAGTGCAATGAGAACACTCTCAGGCCAAAGTCTGACGTATCTCACAAACTGTTTAAAGTGGCAAGTATGATGTTGTCCAAGTCTGCACAATGGTATCAAAGACCTGCATTCCCTCCATTGATTGGAACGAATGGTGCATGCCACTTTATCCTTTGGGGGAAGACATCAGCTCAGTACCCTGTATCACTGACATCCCTTCCTTACTTCTCCTGGGATGGACTGTTCCAATCTCTCTGTAATCACAGTCTAAATTCCGGTCGATGAATAATCAGTCAATGATTCAACTCTTTAATCAACAGCCCCCAAAGTAGAGACACTGTTTCCAGCAAAACAGGACTCTCACTGGGATGTACCCTATGAGATGGAGCTAACTGCTGTTCCAGTCTCTATCTGCTCACTGGGGAAGCATTGGTTGAAATCCCAATAACCTGCCTTATCATAGGGGCTGGGGGTCTGAGTGCTACAATGGAGCACCTTGAGAATGATTCCACTCCTGAGACAGAGACCTCTGCTGACCTTTGCTGTGCAAGCCTGCGAGAAATAAAAGACATGAATTTGCCTGACAGGGTAAGGAGAGGTTACGAGTTATTGTTTTGCAGATGATCATATCTCACTCACTTTTGACACCAAGTCAACATGACTGAGTGCTATATGACATGCCAGTGACTTTTCTTTCATTTTATTACTAGGAAGCTTCCCAGTCTCCCCATCCTCAATAGTCAGTGATGCTGAATTCCAGTGCTGATTCTCTACATTTACCAGTTGTCAGATACTTGACAAACTTCTTTGTTTCTCTCCCTCTCCCTGCCATTCTGTGCTGTCTTTGTGACAAAGACGCAGAGACCAGGTGTATGCCTCTGACGGCAATCCCAAGTGTTTAAGTAATATGCACTTTCCAAAGATTTAAATACATTTCTGCTGACCGACAACTTTCCTCACGTCACTATTCGAACATGTGTATGGCTATCTCCTTTCGCCCTTTAAACAAAAGAAACAATGATACAATCTCGTGGGAATGAACCAAACTTTATAAACACGGTATAGCTCCCGCCTAAATACACCCAGCCTGGATTGTGTATAGGCCATCTCAAAAGCTATCCCAATTTGGCATATGAAGTAACACGACTTTTCCTTGGAAATTTCTGATTACTGTGGGTTGCATCGAGGCAAAAGGCTTCATTCTCCAATACTGAATGACACTCACAGCCAGATATTCTGAGAAAGGTCAGTAACGTGAGCAGAACCTGCCTTATAAAGATTCAGAACTGGGCACAATCCTGAAGGTAAAGCAGGATCGTGAATATAAGGAGTGAGTGTCTGATAGGATTGGTGTGGCATAGTCACACATGAAAACCAAGATACCACATGAACAATTTCACCCTTTAAACAAAAGAACCAATGATACAATTTTGTGTGTCTGGCAATCAACAATCACTGTTTGCTATTGTGACTGTGCGCAGACTTGTGGTTGCAATCTGCACAATGGGCAAGTTTTCCAAACAAACTTTATAGATGGAGTGCTGGACTATAAAAAGGTCTTTCAGATGACAAATAAGCTACGTCCTAGACTGCTCTCGCAAGCAGATGTTAAAGACTATGCAACACAATATCAGAACACAGTGTTCTTCCTCATGTACTGGCCAAATATTTACCTCTCAACCAAACAAATTGTCAGCCCATTATCACAGTGCTGTCTTTGGCAGTTTGCTGCACATACATTAACTGCTGTATCTCCTACATTATATCAATCACTGCACTTCAGGTCATGAGTGACACTATGTCAAGTTTTTTGCTTTAGCCATTTTACATTGAAAATTCATTGCCGCTGTCCAGATGTTAAATTATGAACATGGACCATGATTGAGTTCTTCTACCATAGTAGCAAATATCTCTGAACTCCATGTTCAAGTTCCATTCTGGGACTTGGGGTCACAGAGTCACAGAGATGTACAGCATGGAAATAGACCCTTCAGTCCAACTTGCCCGTGCTGACCAGATATCTGAAATAAATCACGTCCCATTTGCCAGCAATTGGCCCTTCTCCCTTCAAACTCTTCCTATTCATATACACATCCAGGTGCCTTCTAAATAATATAATTTTACCAGCCTCCACCACTTCCTCTGGCAGCTCATTTCCGACATGCAAAACCCTCTGTGTGAAAAAGTTGCCCCTTATGTTTCTTGTATATCTTTCCCTTCTCACCTTAAACCTATGCCCTCTAGTTTTGGACTCCCCCACCCTGGGGAAAAGACCTTGTGTCTATTTATCCTATCCATGCCCCTCATGATTTTATAAACCTCTATAAGGTTACCCGTTGACCTCCAATGCTCCAGGAAAAATAGCCTCAGCCTATTCAGCCTCTCCCAATAGCTTAAACGCTCCAAAACTGGCAACAAACCCTCTCAAGTTTCACAACATCCTTTCTATATCAGGGAGATGAGAATTTCACATAGTATTCCAAAAGTAGCCTCATCAATGTTCTGTACAGCAATTCAGGCAGCATCCGCCGAGCAGCAAAATCGACGTTTCCAGCATCTGCAGTCATTGTTTTTACCTCAATGTTCTGTACAGCCAAGTCATGACCTCCCAACTCCTATACTCAATGCACTGACCAATAAAGGCAAGCAGCAAATAGCAGAACAGTCAGCTGGGTCAGACAGAAGTGCAGGTTTATTTCTCTGTTTGATTCACTTCCCATGTGGTCACTGTGCCTTTTATCTGTCTTCCTCCTTTTTAAAGTGCTGTTATTTTGATTCTTTTTCCCAAAGTTCCAAAACAATGCAACTGCTTATAAAACAGCTCCTAGAATTCAGGGAAATTGGCTCGAACACTGGAAATACCTCAAAAAAAGGAATAGCTCTTACAGCCACAGGTTTTTCCCATCCTCCATTACATGGTAGCCAAGGAAGGTGCATTCGTAATTTGTTGATTATCAACATTCAAATCCTCCCAATGCACACCAGTTGCCACCAGTAAGAGCAGGAGAGATTCCTCATCAGGCATACAATGGAGAGATGGACCCTCTACCAATACTGCTTGTAGCTCCAGATTACAATGAGCATGTAAAAAGTACCTGTCATCACAGCAGCCCAGACTCCAAATAACCTATAACACATCACCCCCATTATGGTCCACCCCATAATGACTTATGAGATGCACAGACCCGATTCCTGCTGTGGAAGACTGAACTGGGGGGAATGCGTTCACTCTATTATCAGTCTTCCGCCTATCTCTAACAGTTAAGAACAAGTATGTAATTCAGTTTTGATAGCCTAGTAGTGGTTTAGGTTGTAAGACGTAACATTCTGCCCTTGACAGCTTAATTTACTTAAATATAAGCATTATAAGAAATAATTTGAAGCTCAAATCAAACACTGTTTTTACAAGATTTGAACATTACATTACATCTGTTAGAATGCACCATCGCTATTTCATCCTTTAGAAAATGTTGCAACAAATCACATGAGCAATTCTCCAGCAAGTGGTCAACGTCCTGTCGATCAATTTGATCAAGCTGCTTGGCGAAAACACCAAATCACATTCTGCAATGTTTCTTTAAAGTTTCTCTTTCCAATGTGAGTAGAACATTTAATTGGAAGGCTCATACTGTCCTATCAAAATCTACAATAAGCTGTTATTGCACGATGAGGCATCTAATTCTTTGTTCAAACCACAATATCATACTCTCTTTAACATTAAGCATATATTTGTAGCCTCCTTTGGAATTTTCTAACCTTCGGGTTTGGGGGCAAGATTTTTCTCAGTCCCTCTTTCTTGGAAACACCAACATGACCATTGGATAATAACGCAATTCAAGCCTTTTTACGTTTCTCACCTTTTCTAGATTCTCTGCATTCCAAAAGCAGCAACATTTCTGATATTACCAATCCAAGTCTATTTGTCTCTGTCTGTCGCAGCCCGTAGAACAACTGGTTAGTATATTTGAAACAAATCAATCTCTTACCTAAATGCCCTCAGATATCATTCACAGGATTTTTTGTGATTGCAAAAGTGTTCCAAAATTCTGATTGGATATCAAAATGGAACTTTTCTTTAAACAAGTTTGTTCATTGGTTTTGACTCTTTTATAAGATTTCAAGCTTCTTATGAATGTTCCATAGCTTCAGGTATTACATATCACTGTCTTTATAAAGTAATGAAGTGTATTGGGCATAACCACCCTGCAGCTCATACATCCAGCATTGCTTTCTCTCTCTCATTTAAACTGGCCATATTGCTGCTGGGATAAATAACTCTGACAAATCTCAACTGAAAGTATGGTAATGTCAGCCAAAACTATTTCAGTTTCTTTCGGATGTAGGTATTTATCTTATGGTAGCCATAATTAAGCCTGTGAGCACGCCTGTGAGCACAACTTTTAAGTCTGACAGTAATCCATATTCTAAGTTTGTTTTGTAAGATGGCTACAGGCAGTTCTTACAGAATTCCACTGTTTCTGTATGGGACAGTTTCTCAACTCAGTTTATTGCTGAAAGCTTACATACTGCTCAAGTGAAGAATGAATTGTTTTTTAATTCATTGGATGAAGATGTCTGTGGCTAGGCCAGCATTTGTTGTCCATCCCTAATTTCCCAGTGGACAGTTAAGAATTAACCACATTGCTGTGGGTCTGGACCCATATGTAGGCCAGACCAGGTACAGATGGCAGATTCCTCACCAAAAGGATATTAGAGAACCAGATGGGTTTTTCCAACAATTAACAATGGATCATGGTCATCATTAGACTCTCCATTCCAGATTTTTATTGAATTCAAATTCCACCATCTGCTGTAGCAGCATTTGAACCCGGATCCCCGGAACATTTGTGGACTAACAGTCCAATGATAATACTGTTAGGCCATCACCTGCCCTTAAATCCTGGACATCAATAAGAAGACTTCTTAATACCTAATGATGTTTACTGCACTTCCCTCTGGCATGGATACAGAGAGTAAAGGTGTGATGAATGATCCTTATTTCTCATTCCTAGATTGGAAAGCAGAACTGAGAGTCATCAATCTGCAAGAGTCAGGCAGTTATGAATTAAAGTGCTCGTCCAAAGATTTGAGGACAGATTTTAAGCTTTTTTTCAATTCATTCACATGAAGTAGGTATCGCTGGCTGGACCAGCATTTATTGCCCATCCCTAATTTCCCAGAAGGCAGTTAAGAGTCAATTACATTACTATGGGTCTGGAGGCACCTGTAGGCTAGATCAGGTAAGGATGGCAGTTTCCTTCCTTAACTATTGAACCAGATGGGTTTTTCAGACAATTGGTGATCAGATGTTTTTTATGGAATTCAAATTCCACCATCTGCATGGCAGGATTTAAACCCAGGTCCTCAGGTATTACCTGGATCTCTGGATTAATAGTCTAGCAGTAATGCCACTCGGCCATCATCTCCCTGACATGTCAGATGTAAAACAAACCTATGGCACTAGTCTGAAAAAGAACACGGGAGTTATCCTTGGAGCCCTGGCTAATATTTAACCCTCAATCAAAAACAGCAGACTGTCTGATTTTATCACATTAAGTGGAAGCTTGCCATGTGTGAACTATCTGTCACGTTTTCAACCTCTCAGCAGAGACCACATTTCAAAAGCAAACAATTTGCTTTAAAGTGTTTTGAGTGTTCCTGCAGTTGTGAAAGGCATTATATAAATGGAAGTTGCTTTTTCTCTTTCTACTTATGAAAACATTTCAGATGAATAGTGTTTGTGTTAAAACCCATTAACTTGCATTTACCATTTTATTGCCGGGCACATTAACACATTCTTTTTGTCTCAAATTATCTCCAAGGTATTTCAATGCCAATTCCAGTGTTTGGACTTCAAGATGCCTCCAAGGTTTTCAAGAATGACAGTTGTTCCCTGACAGATGAACATTTTGTCCTGGTGGGTTCCTTTGTGGCATTCTTCATTCCCCTCACAATAATGGTGGCCACGTACTTTTTGACAATCAGGGTACTACAGCAGGAAGCCATTTTGTGCTTGGATGTTTTTAAACCCAAGCCCAAATGGACGAACATTCGGATGTTTCTCCAGAAGGGCCCACTGGCGGCCAACTCCTCAGACAAAGCAGCCATGTTAAAGAAATATGAGATTAAAGGGACATCATCTCCTCAGATATCATCTTGGTGTTCCTCAAATAAGGAGCTGGGGATTTCAGGGAGACGGTCAATGCAGTCAATTAGCAATGAGCAGAAGGCTTCAAAGGTTCTTGGGATTGTGTTCTTTCTTTTTGTCGTGATGTGGTGTCCATTCTTTGTAACCAACGTGATGTCTGTGATGTGTATCAAGATGTGCGATGAAGAACTCATCGAAGAACTCCTCAGCATATTTGTCTGGGTGGGATACCTCTCTTCCGGTATCAATCCACTTGTATATACACTTTTCAACAAGACCTATCGATCAGCTTTCTCGCGATACATCCATTGTCAGTACAAGAATGAGAAGAAGCCTGCTCAGCAAATTCTAGTCAGCACAGTACCCACTCTAGCATCCAGCAAGGACAGACTGCAGCTCTCCAGTACTGAGAGCCTGCGAAACAGCACAGAAATGAGGACCAGGGCACATTCCGTTGAATCACTGGGAGAAAAGCATCAAGAGACTTCGAAAACTGAAACAGTTTATATCACTGAGAAGGTCAGCTATGTTTGAGTGTGACTTAAGACCCCTTATGAAATAGTGCATTTCTTCTTCAGGATTGCTAATGAAACAGGAAGTAACATGACACAGTTTCAATTGCTGCTATATTGCAATGTTGGTTATCATTTCCCAAATGTTACACACAGCAGAGCACAGGAAACTTGGCACAGTTGGATTTTCCAGTTTGGATTATGGGTAAAGAATCAGAAATAAATATATTTGACTAGTTATTATGTTGCGACCCATTGCAATTGTTAAGTTATACTCAAACACCTGTAGAAGGTACTTGGTCTAACCAGTCCATGCTATGTTTATGCTTCACTCAAACCTCCTCCTATCATTGATAAGCCATCGTAACCCTCTATGCCCTTCTCCCTCATATACTTCCCTTTATAAGGCCCTTTCCCTTTTTGGTCTTCACTTGAACCACTCCTTGTGGTAGCAAGTGCTATATGCTCACCACTCTCTGGATAGAGGTTTCTTCTGAATTGCCTATTGGATATCTTGGTGACTATCTTATATTGATTGCCTCTAGTTATACTGTTCTCCACAAACATAAGAATATAAGAAATAGGAGCAGGAGTAGGCCATTTGTAACATGGGCCTGTTCCTCAATTCAGTAAAATCATGGCTGATCTGGTAATGGCCTTAACTCCACTATTCTGCCTGGCCAGCATAACCTTTGATTCCCTTGTCAATCAAAGATCTAACACACAAGAGCAAATACTTCTTCTGTATCATTTCTATCAACACACTTCATTTTCTTTTAAACGTGCATTAGGATTGGCCACTCCCTTCATCAAAATTATTTTTTCAAAATTATCGTCAGCAATTCTATTTGGAAATTAAGTTTAGAATTTTATCCTGTTTCTGAACACCTTTATGCTCAGAACATCAATATTGTCGGCGCCTTCCTGGGATGCACTTGATTGGTTATTTGTCAAACTTCCAGACTGAACTAGAATCGCGTATTCTATATTTTTCTTTTTGTTAGGAGCCTGCACAAAGTGACAGAAAGAAAACCTTTAGGCACGGAAAAGGTACAAATGTTGATATGTATATTTGCTGCCGTTTCATGGCAGGCCATCCGTGCAGTTCTAGTTTATATGATATGGTCAACGTGTGAATTATTTAAAACGTTGTGAATATGAAGATTTCTCTTTATATCAGTTGTAATACCATGGAGAAATACATTATAAGAAATGGAAGAGTTGTACTACTGCTCAGTTATCTGATAATCATAGCAGAGAAAGCTATTACTCTGAGGACCACAGCACCTCTATATTTACAATACATTTGTGCAATAATGTATCTCTTCAGAAGCCTTTCTGGACTCTTGTTAAAAGGAAACACTTTGATTTTAGAGCCTTACCAACAATATTGAGTCTGGATTAAAATTCAGCACCTGTTCATTTTTAAGTGAATAAACAATATACAATGGGAACAAGGTAAAGATTGATGAATTATATTAGAACTATAGAAAAGGTTTCTCAATTGAATTTACAGCTGTGTTTGAATAATTAAAATATGATCAAATGTTTCAGGGGTTTGCTGTACATATAAGCATTTTCAAATGTTTTATTCCTGTGTACATAAAGGTGAGACTAAGAGACAAAATGATTTATAATGTTTAATCTCTGAGAATCTTTCCCAGGTTTGACTGCATCTTCTCCTAGATCCCCATTTGCTTCTGCAGTTTAAACAGTGGGACCTCTACCAACCTTGATAGCAACGCATAGCAGAATAGTCTAGCAACATATTAGCAGAACAAAGTCATATATTTTGATATACATTTATTTCATGTCAGCTTCTGTGTTGCTAAGGAATACCAAAGGCTGTTGGGATATAGTATCATTGCCACCTTGAATAAATGCCTCAAAAGATCTGTTATGAAAATAGTGGGAGCTCCATTTTCTGAGATGAACTGTGACTCTGCTGAATTCTCCTTTTAGCCTTTCAGTGTAAACATTTCTTTTCCCTTTTCAAGATCTCTACTTTCTTCCAGAGGCCTCTCTGCAATATCCATTGCAGGGGAGATGTGTAATAGGAGCCTAAGTCATGGAATTCCTACACTGCAGAAGTGGGCTATTCAGCCCAATCAGTCCATACCAACCCTCTGAAGAGCATCAGATCCAGTCCCAACTCCCCCCCCCATCCTCTCCCTATAATCCTGCATTTCCCATGGCCAATCCACCCAAGCTGCATGTCTTTGGACTGTGGGAGAAAACTGCAACATCTGGAGAAAACCCATGCAGACATGGGGAGAGCATACAAACTCCACACAGACAGTTGCCCAAGGGTGGAAGCAAACCCGGGTCCCCAGCGCTATGACGCAGCAGTGCTAAGCACTAAGCCACCGTGCCTCCCAAGTGAACCAAACCTTAACCTCACCAGCCCCTCCAAGAAGAGACCAGAATTGGATGATTAGCATTTTGGTACCACAGGCCAAAGGGCACAATCCCTTTCAATATGAAAGGAATATTTTGTAAAGTCACATACTTTAAAAACTTCTTGTAGATTGAGAAGATTCAAATTTACAAAGTTATAACAAGTTTTAAGCAGAATTAGAGGACCAATTACTTAATATCAGACAAAATTATCAATATTTGGGGGATTCCAGACTCCTGATCCTGCCATCAGTACTGTGTTGTAAACCTTTGGGTGACAACTAACACACACACTTCCAAGCAGGAGTAGGCCATTCAGCCCAGTGAGTCTGCCTACCATTCAATGAGATCATGGCTGATCTTATAATCCTCAACTCCACTTTCCTGCCTTTTCCCTATAACCCTGGATTCCCTTGCTGATTAAAAATCTGCTCTTGCTGTTCAATTTAGGATGACTGATTGGTTCCTTAAGGCCCATTGCACTGGAAGGATGGCAACTCCATTGAGAGCGGGGGCCACGGCTGAGGCAGTTAGGAGAGTGTGAGGGCCCTTCAAATTGGAGGTACATTTGCAAGTCTGCTTCATTTTTAAAAATAAGGAAGGCCCAAAGCCATTGGTGTGGAAGGGAAATTAGTCATGGTTGAGGCTGTGGTCTTTATGTTCTTACAGCTCATTCGTTAGCTGAGAATGAAGGGAGACACCGCTGCCCAGAAGAGAAGACCCTATAAAACTGGTGAACAAGGCACACTGGCCTGACTGTAGACTTCAAAATGAAGGGCCAATCTGTTCATTTTTCAAGCATGACTGATTTCTCTCTCAGGGTGACCCCTGGACCTTTTGCAGGTGAGCCACTTCCACAATGCTGCTAGATTTGGTGAAGGGAGAGGGATTGGTCCAACACTGGAAAGGTGCCACCAGCATCTGAAACTCAACCCTACCTGGGGCCTTTGGACCAACTGATGGCTCGATGCCTCTGCAACCTTGAGCCTGTCTTCAACAAATACATGTAGCAGTGCGAACACCCACCAAAGAGCCAATCTTTGGAAAGCCCCCACTCTCCCATATCTCCATGAGGCTGCCATGATTCCTGTCAATTATTCTCTTATTTCTATAAGATTCTATTGTTCTCTGTTGGCTGCTTTCAAGTACTGCAGAAAATTACCTGTCTTGATTTCTTTTGTGCAATTAGTATGTAATGTGCTGAGATTTCACATCTCCTCTGTATTGAGAAGACACTGAACCTTGTTTTGAATTGTGTACAAAATCAAGACTTTTGTTGCTTTGGATGTGTATTTTGACTCTTCCATATATTGTGCCAATAAAAACCATTTCAAGAAACAATTCTAATTGGCATTTTAATTATTATCATAGCATTAATGAAAACGGTTAAAATTGAATTTTGGAAATGTTGTAACAGATTTATTTTTCTGTCGAGGCATTCCATTATTTCAAACAGAGAGACGATTCCAATTTCCATTTGAGCTGTTACTGCAGCCACAGTATGTAATGTTAGTGTCAATTTGCCTGTACATACAAAGAAAAAACACAAATCCAGGCTTTAAGACTCAAAGCTGGTTTATGTGCTCTGACACATAGCCAAACTGATGATGAATTGCTATTTGGCTAATAGCATCAACCTTGAAATATTGTTAATTTAACATAGAATCTAGGGGCAAGAGTGGGCCATTTGGCCCTTTGAGGCTGTTCCACCATTCAATATGATCATGGTTGATTCTCTCTGAATTCCCTATTCATATTTCTACTTTATCCCCATACCTCTTGATGCCTTTACACTGAAAACGTTACTGCTGTTTTTCTTGAACATAGTGACTTGGCCTCCACAGCCTTCAGTGGTAGAGAATTCCAGAGGTTCACTCCCCTTTGAGTGAAGAAATCTTTCCTCATCTCAATCCTAAATGATCTACCCCTGAGATTGTGTTCCCTGGTTCCAGACACCCCAACCAGGAAACACATCCTCCCTGCGTCTAGTCTGTCCAACGCTGTTAGAATTGTATATGTTTCAATCAGATTCCCTCTCATTCTTCTAAGCTCTAGTGAATATAGGCCCAGTTGCACTAATCTCTCCTCATAGGACAGTCCTGCCACCCCCTAGTGAACCTCTGTAAGTTCCCTCTCTATATCCTTTTGGGAAACCAAAACTACATGGAATACTTTGGATGTGATCTCACCAAGGCCTGTATAGCTGCAGTAAGACATCCCTACTTCTGAACTAACTTAAGGTTCACAATGGATGTCCCAAATAGTCAGAAAATATTCATTTGTGTCACATTTTCCACAGATTCCCAAAGTGCCAAATAAAAGGTTGAAAGGCCTTGACTTGAAATATTAATTCTGTTAATTTCTCTCTCCACAGATGCTGGTGGACCTGTTTAAAACTAAACAGCGGTTTGGTTTGTGTTATGTTGATAAGTGCTCTTTAATGTTTGAATTATTAGACTTCAAGCCTGATTAAATGAGAACTCTTATCTCTTTTAATTCCACAGGCTGTTTGTACAGAAGGACCCCCTGATCAGACTGCACCAAACCCTCTCTGACTGGTTATATTATACATTATGCGCTTTTAATATGGAAATGTATTGACTGAAATACTTAAACATAGCATTTCAGGTCCTAGCTCTAACACATATTACCTATATATAACATTGGTATGGTTCTATGTTTTTAGTCAGCCAGAACTATTTGCTTATTACTTGAGAAGCACAAAATTAAGGGAATGCAAATAAAAAGGCTTTTCCCGATTTAAAGACCTCAATTACAAAATGTTTGCAATAGGCTTCCCAGAGAAGGATCGACTGAAGTATACTGGAAACTGATTTTTAGCACTTCATGTAGAGTTCACCCGAGTCTGTGAAACTGTTGAAAGCCATTGGCTCATCAATCCCTTCCTTGTACCACAGTGGGAGTGCTGCACTGTCAGAGGTGCTATCTTTCAGATGAGATGTTAAGCCAAACTCACTTCTGACTCTCAACGGATGGAGAAAATCTGTGCATAACCAAAGGTGGGGCACTCCCTTTGTTCCCCTATTCAATTTTTATCACTCTGCCAACATCACTGAAACTAATGATGATCTGACCATTGTTACACTGCTGTGTGTGGGAGTTTGCTTTTCTAATTCCGTCATGGGACATGGGTATCATTGGCTAGCCAGTATTTAATGCCTGATCTTAGTTGCCCTTGAGGAGGTGGTGGTGACCTGCCTTCTTGAACTATCATAGCTTTAGGATAAGGGGAGGCAGATTTAAAACAGAGATGAGGAGACATGACTTCTCTTGAAGAGCTGTGAACCTTTGAAGTTTACGGCCTCAGAGTGCAGGAGATGTAAGGATACTGAATAACTTTTGGAGGAGACAGACAGATTTTTAATTAGCAACAGGTTAGAGGGTTATAGATAGCAAGCAGTAAAGTGGAGTTGAGGCCAAAATTAGATTAGCCATGACTGTACTGAATGTCGGAACAATCTCAAGCAGCTGAATTACCTACTCCTACTCCTAGTTCTTAAGTTATGGCAGGCAGAGCAACAGCTATAACAGCAACAAGGAGCAGTTGCAGAGGATGCCAGACCAGTGAACTTTCTAGAAAACAGAAGATAACACAACAGGGTCGGCACAAGCGAGGATTTTACACTATTCATTTAAACGCCTATCACAGTGCATTTAACCCATTCCTTTCTGTACTCCTGCCTCTCTTCCACTAACCTGAAGGTGCTGACCCATAACAAAGACCGTACTCTTGTGAGAGCCTCAACAGTGACCTTCAGTTGACTATTCAACCATGGGATTAGTGCACTCATACAGGCACTTGTAGAGGGTTTGTGAGCACTTCTCACATCTATGTTCTTGAACCAATCTTGCAGCTTGGTTTGTCTCAGGTATTTTGGTCTTCCTTAAACCTGTTGGACTATACCCTGGTGTTGTGTGATTTTTAACTTTCTTAAATGAGTTTCTCTTATATGATGTACACTACTATGATGTTCACTCTGAAATGAATTTGTTTTGCTTCAGTCCAGCTATCAAACCTATGGCCAGCTTTATAGATGGAAGTTTTGTTTGCAACCTCAGTCTCATCATCGTCATCATTGTCATCATCACTGGCTCCTTTGTTTTTACTTTCATATTAGAATATCATTAGCACAAACTTTTAATCAGTCAGCTGATTCACAATCGATGCATCTTTGTTGACATTCATCCAATTCAGTAAATCTTCCTCCCTCTAATCTTTAGTCACTGCAAGTACTGCAGGGTTGGATATGTTGTTAGCATAGTGCAGCAACTCTTGAGAGACTGACTCCTGTTATGCAACAGGATAGTCATCAAACATTAAGGCTGCCCACAGAGTGGACACAGCTACTTTGTCACCAGCATGTGTCCAAAGCATATCTTTGAAGTTAAATTCTTTTCAAAATTCTAGCTCAAAGATCCCAGCACTAACTGCCAATAGCAGTCAGTGAATTTGGAAGGGTACTTAACCTTAAGTCATTGTAAGAGACCCTGATCATAAAGCTTCATCAGAGAGGTACAGTTATTAATATCAACAATGCACACAGTGTAGACTCATGCCATCCCTGTTCTTACACCTTTTTTCTTTATTCGTTTTTGGTATGTGAGTGTCACTGGCTATCTCAGTGATTATTACTCATCCTTAATAGCCCAGAAGGCAATTAACAGTCAACCACATTGCTGTGAATCTGGAGTCCAGACCAGATGAGGATGGAAGAGTTCCTTCCCTAAAAGACATTAGTGAACCAGATGGTTTTTTATGACAATCAACTGTGGTTACATGCTCACCATTTTAGATTCCAGGTTCATTTTTAAGTTGATACAAATTTCCCCATATGCCATGGTGGGATTCATACACAGTCCCCAGAATATTAGCCTGGGGTTCAGGATTACTGCTCCAGACTTTACCATTCTGCCACCATCTCCCTCAAAGTGGGGAGGTGGGGATGTATCTCTGAAGTGGATCCTTGCGAATATTTACTCTTACACTGTAGATTAAGTGGATTTTTTTTTGTTTGGGGAATTAACATTTCACCAAAAATGCTCATTTCACCATTCTAATGAAGCCTAAATCACCATCTAAATTACTACTCTGCTTTAATGTATTACAGAATACCATAATTTTCTTATAGTCACTGTCAGTTAAAAAAAAGCTGAAGGATCTTATCCTTTACCTGCTTTAAGTCACAACACTATGAATGACCCAAGCTTCACACAGCATTCATACTCAGGTGACCTTGTTTAACTTTTCAATAGTTCACCTTATCATTATACTCATAATGACACATTTATGCTTTGCTGCTCCCTTTAGATGCCATTTCAAACTGTTAAGTGGTTAAATGTTGGGTACTTTGACAAGTTTTAAGTAATGGGAACTCTCGCTTGTTGCCAGCTCATAAATACTGGGGACTGCCTTTACAGCAATTAAATACCTGAAAATCCTCCTTGATGCTCCGTAAAATGAGTCTTCTTTGGAACTGGAATCTCTGAGCGCTCTTTGGATAACTGGAAACTGGACTATAAAGTTTGCTAGATTGGAGAGGTTTAACCAGTATTTGCAGATACTGGATAGGCAGTGTTGGAGGCAGTTAAGAATGTCACAGGTTGCAGTCACTGCCATGTGCCAGTCGCTCCAGGAAGGCTTGCATCCACAAGGCAATCCAATGGCAGTGGTCTTGGAAGTCAGCTTGGGCATTAAATGTCTGTGCTAGTAAGTCTTTCCAGGACTTCACTATTCAATGGGAGAAGTATCCAAATGTTTGGCCACACTCTCAGTATCTGCTCCTACAGACAAACTAATGCTATTAGTTTCCAGGGACTGAATGCCAGGCCAGGTACCTTGGACCTTTGATCCTGTGAGCTAACAGCAGGATCACGACTCCCTGCGCAACATGATTGGCCACGGGTCTCAACTACATTTAGCTAGTTAGCGGCCCATGAGTGACTACGTGTCCCATCCCCAAGTGGAGCTATCATTCATTCCCTTTCCTACCACCATCAACTTCCCACTTCCAAAGATCCCATCCCTTAAACCAGCTGACTATTCCCAGCACATTTTGTTTTGATATCATTTCTAAGTATGCCTCTGAAGAGCTTTCCCATTTCCTAAAACCTCACTTTCCTACCTTTCCCACATACTAACAACCACAACAATATTCAACCAATATATCAACAACATACATCATTACATAGAGAAAATCAATTATGGCTGTGAGATCATTTATGGCAATCTTTTTTCTGTTATTTTAACAGAGGCATTGACAGTGAATGGATTACCACTGTTAAACAGCACTGGGGCAAGTTTGACAAAGTTTTTCTGCCCTTCCTGTTCTTTTATGGTAGCAGACATTTGGAGGAAGAGGCCACATAATAAGACCATAAGGTATAGGAGCAGAATTAGACCATTTGGCCCATTGAGTCTGCTTTGCCATTTGATCATGGCTGATATATTTCTCAACCTCATTCTCCTGCCTTCTACCCATAACCTTTGATCCTTTTGCCAATCAAGAACATATCTATCTCTGTCATAAAAACACAAAATGACTTAGCCTCCAAAGCCCTCTGTGGCAATGAGTTCTAAAGATTCGCCACCCTCTGGCTGAAGAAATTCCTCCTCATCTCAGTTCTAAAGGGTTGTCTCCTCACCCTGAGGCTGTGCTCTCGGGTCTGAGTTTCTCCTACTAGTGGAAACGTCTTATCTTCCGACTGGGAACCCTCCAACCACAGGGGATGAACTTGGACTTCACCAGTTTCTTCATCCCCCCTCCCCCCAACTTGTCTCAGCCGAATCCCTCCAGCCCGGCACCGCCTTCCTGACCTGCAGTCTTCTTCTTGACCTCTCCGCCTCCACCCTACTCCGACCTATCACCCTCACCTTGACCTCTTTCCACCTATCACATTTCCAACGCCCCTCCTCCAAGTCCCTCCTCCCTACCTTTTATCTTCTCCTGCTGAACACTCTCTGCTCATTCCTGAGGAAGGGCATGTGCCCGAAACGTCGAATCTCCTTTTCCCTAGATGCTGTCTGACCTGCTGTGCTGTTCCAGCAATAAAGTTTCAGCTTCTCCATGTCCACTCTATCAAAGCCTCCCAGTATTCTATAAGTTTCAATCAGGTCATGATCTCATCCTTCTAAACCCGATTGAATATGACCCAGAGTCCGCAACCGCTCCTTGTACAGACAAGTCCTTCATCCCCAGCAACATTCTTGTACAACTCCTCTGGACCCCCTCCAACACCAGCACATCTTTCCTTAGATACAGGGTCCAAACCTGCTCACAATTTTCCAAATGCGCTCTTATATTTCTGCTCTTATATTCTAGCCCTCTTGAAAGCAATGCTCATATTTCATTTGCCTTTTTAAGTCCACTTGCATCTCAACCATAAGAGAATGCTGAACTAGGACTCCTAAGTACATTTGTGCTTCAGATTTCTGAAGCCCTTCCCTATTTAGAAAATAGTCTATGCCTCTATTCTTCCTGCCAAAGTGCATCACCTCACAATTTCCCATGCTGTACTCCATCTGCCACTTTGCCCACTCTCCTAGCTTATCCATGTCTTTCTGCAGCTTCCCACTTCCTCAATACTACCTCACCCTTCACCTGTCTTTATGTCGCCTGCAAACTTAGCAGCAATGCCCTCAGTTCCTTCATCCAGATCGTTCAAGTATGATATGAATAGTTCTGGCTGGTGCAGATTCAATGGGTCAAATTGCCTTTATCTGCACTGTACGAATTCTATAATAATTGTTTATGAGGCATGATCAGATTTTGACACACTTAGAAAGACTGAGGACAGTTTTATGGAAAGGTACATAATGGAATTCAGTAAATTGTATGCAAGACAGAGGAAATTGCATTTAGAAATTCCCCAATTTGTCATTTGTCAATTTGGCATTTTATGTTATTGGACTGTTCCAAAGAATCAAGTATGGGCAGACTTCTAGCTTTGGCAGGAGTTAAATTTGCAGATAAAGATATGGTAGAATAAATGTTCGAAGCAATGAAACAATTCCTAGGAGAACATTCCTTCCCAACAGCATTTGTAGCACAAAGGGTGCAATCAGTGATACAACAGATAATGGGGAACACAGTGGTAACAAATTGGCTGGAACATTAGATGACAGTATGTTACTGCAACTGATAGCACAGGAAACAAACGTTGGTGATAATTTTTGAGAAGCAAAGAGAATTTAGGATTTACAACAAGCAACTGAATCCCAGAAATGCTCAGGATGTGGTCAATCAATGTTTCAGAGCCAATTCAAAGTACCATTATACCATGAAATGCCTCAAATGATATACAGTCGAAAAGTATTCATACCTCAACATGAAACAGAAAATTCAGAGGAAGAAAATTGAGATACAGATCAAAGACAGGTCATTACATTGGTCACAAGAAGTTTCAGCCCAGTGATGAATGTATTTGTGGGAGTCTTTCAATTCTGCAGTTTTGGATAGTGGATGCATCTGTGTGTGGAATTGACCAGTTAAAATGCTATCAAGACTCTGAGTAAAGAGGATTGGGACAAAGTAAAGGAATTTGAGAGATCTGTCAGTTTTAAATTTGGGAATGATAATACTAACATATCTAACAAGAGTGGTTATTCTTTGTAAAGAAGCTGGAATCAATCATGTTTTTAGCACAGATGTAGTGTCTAATGAAATTCCCTTGTTATGAAGTCAGCTATTGATGAAAAAAGCACAGATGAAACTGGATGTGGAAAATGCAAAGCTATTATATTTGGAAAAATTATGAATTTGCAAATTATACAATCAAGGCACTGTTGCATCCCTTTATTATGTGGAAAATAACTTTTCCACTAAAGAAATTAAAGAAATGTTATCAACATCAAGGTGTGTAAATTTAGAAGATTAAAAAACTTGTGATACAATCACATAGGCAATTTGTCCAGCTGCCCTTTAAAAAGTTAAAAGTTTTAGTAATAAATGCAAGAATAAAGGATGGGGATAGGCTCAGAGAAGAAACAAGTGGTAGTTGTGAGATTTGTAAAAGTATTGAAGGACACAATTATGACCTACAGGAAGTTTGCCCTTAACAAGAAATTTCAATTAAGTAGTGGCTATGGAATTGAAGGTGTAGAATAAAGAATTTCATTTTACATTTCACACATTTGGCATACAGATTTAATCAGGCAACAATAACGCACAGTACAGATTTTTAAAAGTTGTGGAGAAAGTAATGGAGAAGTAAATAAGGACTGAACTTGGATCACTAAAACTTTCTTAGTGATAATGGCTGGGGGTGGGGGTTAGTTTTACATGATGAATTCAGAGATACGTTTATGAACACATAGTGATGAACAAAACGGCAGAAAGCACTTTGGTGGTGGGGTATGTGAAAAAAATCCATGCAGTAATAGATGAGATGGTTCATAAAAATATTGGCAGATCAGCCAAACTGTAAATTATCATCTATACCAGCGTGGGATGTACATGCTGAAAATTTGTTGGAGATGGTGGGAGGATAAAGTTCACAGCAGTTTTTGATACAAATCCAACAAAGTTTCATTAGTCGTAAGTGATCAGCCCCCAGCTTTGGAAAGAGCTACAATTAGTCCTACTTTTTCAGTATGCATATCGGCAAAAGGATTTTATCAAAACTAGAGTCTCAGAAAGAATCCTGTGAGCCTTAAGATATAAGGTAAAGCCATTGGAAATCAGTTTGCATCAAAGCAATACGGTTAATTGTAAGACAGAGAGGCTTAAAGAATAGGGAGGCCAAGAGAAGGATATTGTTAAATACAGAAAAATAATAATTGTACAGCATGGACATTCTTTGAGCATGCTTGAAATGAGTTACAAATGGGCAGTTTCTGAAGGAGTTATAGAAAACAATAAGGAACCAGATACTTCTCATATTCAAATGTTGCACAGCTATGAGTATGAAATTACTGCAATTGACAGTTTGTCTGATGTTGGACAGGTCAGTTCCAATAGTCAATATGAGGCCATTTGTCTCAAAGGACTACTACCAAAAGTGGATCCAAAAGTCAAGTATTGACTAGAAGGAGCTAGTCATTGGAGAAATGTGACTATTATACATTGAACAGGGAAGGCCACTAGAAAATATAAAATCTGGAAGAATAAACAGGATGAGGAGCAAGAAGTACGTCCCATTGATTGGACTCATGAAGTACAAAAATGGAAGGGAAGAAAAGGCATTGTAAGCTCAAACCGTGGGTTTGGAGTGGACATACACCTAGAAAGTGATTATGAACTGTTGTAAGGAATCTTATTAAAAGGAGGGGGAGATGAATCAGTAGTAGTTCAGAAAGAAGTAGAAGGCAGAATAGAGAGTTTAGTTTCACAAGAACAAGAAATATAATGTAAGCCAGGAATACCACGAGGAGCAGAAGCCCCCATGACAGGAACATCTTAGAGGCCATGAACAGAAAAGATGAGTTAATAAAAGACGCCAAACAACAAGAACTACAAAGCTGAAGAGAATTTAGGGTGTACACAGAAGTATCAGATAGGGAACAACCAGCCTATCACATAGGTGGATGTGCACCGAGAAAGGTGTCCTCTGATGAGAGTTATAAGGTTAAAGTAAGGCTGGCAGCATGAGGTTTTGAAGAAAAACTAGGCATCAAGACATAAGTATAAATTCACGATAGCAGGAAAAGTAATTTTGATATTTGTCATGGTATTATTAGCAACAAATGCTCAGGCATGCAGATCAATTAATATTAAAGCCACATTTCTGCATGGAGATCGGAGGAAAGTGTTCCTTTGTCTTACGAGGGGCACCATATGGAGAACTCAGCAAGTCCCATTTTCCTGCTCTTTCCTCATTGCCTTACAAATATTTCTCCCTCAGTTACTTGTTGAATTCCCTTGAAAACCAGAGTGGAACCTGCCTCCACCACATTTTCAGCATATTCCAAATGCTAACTACTCAGTGAGATAGAAAAGCTTTCTTCCACCATTGCTATTGGCTTTTTCTTTTCCTATTTATGGCGGGTACAGACAGAGTGGACAGGAAGAAACTTTTCCCCTTGGTAGTGGGATCAATGAATGGCATTAAAGGTAATGGGGCAGCTGGCTTAGATGTGTTATGAGAAAGATGTTTTCACCCAGAGTGTGGTGGGAATCAGGAACTCACTACAGGTAAGGGTGGTACAGGCAGAAACCCTGATAAATTTAAGAAGTATTTAGATTTGCACTTGCGATGTCAAGGCATACAAGGCTATGGACTAAGTGATGGGAAATGGAATTAGAATAGTTCTTTTTGATCGGTGCAGTCTTGATGGGCCTTTCCCTCTGATTCTATGACTATGATTCTTCATAGACATCTTCTGGTTCTTGACCATTTTGCAAATGGGAACAGTTTCTCTCTATCTAGCCCTCTCTAGGCCCTCATGATTTTGAACAACTATAGCAAACTTCTCATCTTGAAGGAAAAAGCCTCAGCCTCCACAGTCTATGACTTTACTGAAATCCCATATCCTTGGAATTATTCTTGCAAATCTTCTGTACGCCTTCTATGAAGTTTCCATATATCCTTCCAAAGTATGGTGTCCACAATGGGACATAATGCCATGATTGAGACCAAATCAGGTTCACTATAACTGCTGTTCTTTTGCACTCCTGTGCACATAAGATTCCATCTTTGTATGTGGGATGAGCTTCAAATGTTAAGGGATGTGAACCTTGCTTCTTTCCCAGTGTAATTACTTGCTTGCAATGATTGTAAATGCAGAATTCTTGCACAACGATATCTAGGGTTAACGTGGATCGTTTCGGCTTTGTTGGCTGACTTAATGCTAATCAGTAGGCTTTGCAATGAATGACTGCCATGGCATACTGCCAGGAATTTAGATAATGTGTACCAGAATATGCAACATCCACAATTTAGTTGATGCACTCACCATCTATCTGTTCAAAGTGCCCTTACTCCTCTGAATCCAAAAATAGGTCTTTCATACAATAAATTAGAGATTTTGCCTTGTAAACATCCTGAAATTAAATGAAACAACTCAGCAAATAAAGTAGAATGATGAGTACAAATTGTAAATTCATCAGAAGCCTCCAGTGAGTTAACATTATTTTTTCTAGGACATAATTTTAATGGTGATGACTACTGTAATAGTGCTCCATTTCCTTGTTTGTCACTCAATTTTTCATTGATGTTTTGCAAAAATATAAACTACCTGATTCACTTTTTTAAAATATGGTGGGCTCAGTGCATACATCAGGAAATATGGTCACTATGTTGCGCTCCATACCACTCAATGGCTTGGACTTTCTGATGGCTGGATTGTCTCAGTGTAGATGGGAGTTGTGCCTGTAAAATCTCCATCATAGCAGAATCCAGAGGAATTTCCATGGCAATATTGGATTCCACTGGGCAATTTCCCTACATCTGGAAACCTCTAAAAGTTTCTATTTAAATCAGAGGGTTCTAATGAAATTAATTAAAGCAAACTTTTTTATTAACAGGCACCTATAGGACAAGGAGTGTGCCAGTTCATTAAATTTTCCAGATAATCAAGAGTTAACATAACTGTAGTAAACCTTAACCAAGCAAACATTCAAGACATCAACATCTCATAAAAACTCCATGCAAAAACAGTAAGACATCTCTTGAAATCAATGTAAAAACACACAGTAGGTAATCAAAACATGACGCAAGAGGTATATACATCAGCATAAATACACGGACCTCACAGTATTGAGGGATATAAATCTTGCCGGTTCATCAAGAGTGCCAAGTAATTAAGCTGCCAGTTAAAAGAAGGTTTGCGGTAATTACTCAAGAAAAGTTAGAACCATAGAACTCCTATAGTGTCAAAGGAGTAGGCCATTCAGTCCACATCACATCTCTGAAGAGCATCCCACCCTGACCCATCCCTATTCCTGTAACCTTGCATTTCCCATGGCTAATCCATTTTTGGGCTGTGGGAGGAAACCAGATCATGCGGAGGAAACCCACACAGATGCAGGGAGAATGTGCAAACTCCACGGAGACAGCCGCCTGAGGCGGGAAATGAACCTGGGCCCTGGCGTTGTGAGGCAGCCGTGCTAACCACAGAGCCACAATGCTATCAGACTATTAAATACATAGTTTAACTCCTGACTTACATAAAAGTGACCCCATACTTATCTCACACAATCCCAATTACATTCCCAATGTGTAAGAGGATGTGTGACCTCTTACACATCCAAACCCAGACCTGACACACCTCTATCTGCACAGCAACCCAACATCCCATGTCCCCACTCCTTATCGCAGAACTGTCAGCACTCCCTTCCCCAACTCCGAGCCTGAAGGTGACATGGAGGAAGTGCATGGTTCACACAGACAGTAAACCTGAATTAAAAGGGTCATTTGAACTTTTCGCAAAAGGCCTCAAAACCTTCCCCTCTTAACTAGTCAGTAAAACATTTAGCTCTCATCCAAAACACAGGAACATTCTTGATTCCTCCACCTTTCTCTGGGCCTACTCTATCAAAATCTTTCAAATTATTCAATCGTATCATTCAGACTAGACAAAGCCTCGTTAGCCTTGGCTAACATAAAACCAGGATTAGTGAAGATCATGTTATTGATCAAGTATCATTCTGAGTAAGCTCAGTGGGAGAAACATTGACCACTTTCTCATTCATCCTTGGTATTGCTGCTCAATAAACCTATTCCCTCAGATGTTGAAATGTTCCCTCTACTTTGGATGGATTTTCAGGGACAAGATCTATATTCATTTATGAGCAAATGGACTTATTAGAGATAGACAGCATGGTTTTGTGCCAGGGAGGTCATGCCTCACCAACTTGATTGAGTTTTTTGAGGAGGTGACGAAGACGATTGATGACGGAAAAGCAATTAATGTTGTCGACATGGACAACATTAGTAAAGCCTTTGACAAGGTCCCTCAGTGCAGACTGGCACAAAAAGTGACATCACCTGGTATTAAGTGAGCTGGCAATATGGATACAAAACTGGCTTAGTCATAGGAGACAGAGCATAGCAGAGGAAGGATGCTTTTTGGAATTGCAGGGCTGTGACTAGTGGTGTTCCACAGGGATCAGTGCTGGGACCTCTGCTGTTGGTGATCTACATGATTATGGAGGAAAACATAGCTGGTCTAATTAGTAAGTTTGCAGACGTGATTGGTAGAGTTGTGGATAGTGATAGGGATTGTCAGAGGATACAGCAGGATATAGATCAGTTGGAGGCATGAACAGAAAAATGGCAGATGGAGTTATTCTGGACAAATGTGAGATGATGAATTTTGGAAGGTCAAATACAGATAGAAGTTATACATTGAATGACAGAACCCTTAGGAGTATTGATATACAGAGGGATCTGGGTGTGCAGGTCCACAGATCACTGAAGGTGGCAGCACAGGTAGATAAGGAAGTACAAACACCTTATGTTATGCTGGCCTTCATTGGAAAAGGCACTGCATATAAGGATAGACAAGTCTGCCGCAGCTTTATAGAACTTTAGTAATATTGAGTACAGTTCTGGTCACCACACTACCAGATGGATATAGATGCTTTGGAGAAGATACAGAAAAGGTTTACGAGGACGTTGCCTGGTATAGCGTATTTTAGCTATGAAGAAAGGTTGCTTTGACTACATTTGTTTTCACTGGAACGCAGGAGGTTGAGGGGCGACCTAATAGAAGTTTATAAGATTGAGAATGGCATGGATAGAGTGACAAGTATGAGGGTTTTTCCAGAGTGGACAGGTCAATTACTAGGGAACACAAGTTCAAGATGCAAAAGGGAAGTTTAAAAGAGATGCGCGAGACAAGTCTTTAAAACAAAGGTGGTGTGTGCCTGGAATGCATTGCCAGAGGAATTGGTGGAAGCGGGCACAATAGCAGCATTCAAGAAGCACCTGGACAAATGCAGGAATAGGAAGTTAAAAATCACACAACACCAGGTTATATTCCAACGGGTTTATTTGAAAGCACTAGCCTTCGAAACACTGCTTCTTCATCAGGCTGTTGTGAAGCGGGATCATAAGACACAGAATTTATTGCAAAAGGTTACAGTATCATGCGGCTGAAATATATTAAACAAACTTAGATTAGGTCTTTTATCTTTTAGAATTGGATTGCTAGTTTCGTTTCATTATATGTAAATCTCAGAACTCGTTTTAAGTCACATTTTCAAGATGACTTCAGGTTTTCTAATGCAAGGTGTCATCTCAGCCCAGACAATACATTAAAGATGTGGGGTTAAAGTGTGTCTGTGTCCCAATCTTGACTCAGACCGGTTCTATTTCTAAAGTGGGATTTACAGAATCCTACATGGATTGACTGTAGGTTATGCATTTATTGAGCAAAATAAAATATAATTCTGCAAATACAGATTCACCCATAAACGTACATGTATGTGCATACAGGAGAGACAGAGTGAGTGTGTACATGTGAGTGCGTGCATGTGGGTGTGAGTGCATGTGAGAGAGTGTGTGTATGTAAGCTTGGTAAAGTATGTGTGTGAGTGTGATGGGGTATAAGCCTGTGAGAGGGTGAGTGCTTGGGGTGTATGTGTGTGCACATGAGAGAGAGCTCATGTATGAATAAGGGTCTGTGGGGTGTATGTGTGTGCATATGAGGGAGAGCTCATGTATGAATAAGGTTCTGTGTTAGTGTGTGAGTATGTGTTGGGCGAGACCGAGCGGATGTTACGACAACAGTTAAATGGACACTGCACAACAATCACTTGGCAAGAGTGTTCCCTACCAGTCGAGAACACTTCAGCAATCTGGGACATTCGGCCTCAGACCTTTGGGTGACTGTTCTCCAAGGCGGGCTTCGGGACTGGCAACAAAGCAAAGTGGCCGAGCAAAGGCTGATAGCCAAGTTCGGTACCCATGGGGATGGCCTCAACCGGGACCTTGAGTTCATGTCACACTACAGGTGACCCCACATCACTACACACACTCTCTCTCTCGCCCACACACACACACACACACCCCTACATTCTCACACACTAACACAGAACCTCTCTCATGCACAAACTCTCTCTCATACGCACACAGGTGCATTCCCCCACACTCACAGCTATGTACACACCGTCTCACAGGCTTATACCCCATCACACACACACATATACTTTACCAAGCTTACACACATGTACACACACTCTCTCACATGCACTCACACCCATTTACACACACACACATGTACACACTCACTCCGTCTCTACTGAATGCACATACATACATGTTTATGGGTGAATCTGTATTTGCAGAATTATATTTTATTTTGCTCAAAAAATGCATAACCTACAGTCAACCCATGTAAGATTCTGTAAATCCCACTTTAGAAATAGAAGCAGTCTGACTCAAGATTGGGACACAAATTGACTTTAACCTCACACTTTTAATGCATTGTCTGAACTGAGATGACACCTTTTATTAGAAACCTGAAGTCATCTTGAGAATGTGACTTAAAAAGAGTTCTGGGATTTACATATTAATGAACCAAAACTAGCAAACCCATTCTAAAAGATGAAAGACTTGATCTAAGTTTGTTTAATATATTTCAAACGCATGACTCTGGAACCTTTTGCAACAAATTCTGTGTCTTACAGCCCTGCTTCACAACCGCCTGATGAAGAAGCAGTGCTTCGAAGGCTAGTGCTTTCAAATAAACCTGTTGGACTACAACCTAATGCTGTGTTTTAACTTTGTCCAACCTGGTCCAACACTAGCTCCTCCAAATCATGAATAGTAAGGGAATAGAGAGAAACAGATCTTATAAGTAAAGACAGTTTTAGTATGGAAGGGCTAACTGAGGCAGCACAGGCTTGGAGGGCCGAAGGGCCTGTTCCTGTGCTGTATTGTTGTTTGTTCTTCGCTAGACCAGGATGTTATGGAGAATGGAGGGTTTTAGTTACAAAAGGAGAGGTTGGAAAGGCTGGGACATATTTCACTGGAAAGTAGGAGTTTGCGAGGTGACCTTATAGAGGTTTATAAAATCATGAGGGGTAGAGATAAGGTGACAAGTGTTTTTTTTCCCCAATTTCAAGACTAGGGACATATTTTTAAGATGAGAGGGGAAAGATTTCAAAAAGACCTGAAGGGCACTTGTTTTATACAGAGAGTGGTGCATATGTGGAATGAACTTCCAGAGGAAGTGGTGGATGAAGGTACAGTTAGAATGTTTAAAAGACATTTAGGTAAGCTCATGAATAAAAAATGTTAGAAGGATCAGGTCCATGCGCAGGCAGGTGCTACCAGTTTAGTTTGGAATTATGGTCAGCATGGACTGGTTGGACTGAAGGGTCTGGTTCCATGCTTTATGACACTATTACTTTATAAAAGATCATAAATTGACCTGTTAATATTCCCGTATATTTAGTGCTTGTACCAGAGTTGATCTTTCAGAACAAATTCTGCTTTCATCGCAATTTACATATCCAATTAAGTGAGGCTGGAGTGCATTGCTGGCATGGAAAATAATTTAATTTACCAAGTTTTCTTTGTTTTGTAATTTGACATTTATTGCTTGAAACTAAACGGCTTCAAAGAACCAAAACTAATTATCTAGCCAGCCTTGCATAACGGCTGTTGCATCCAGCTGTTATCACATGGAACTTAACAAGGACATAAGCTTTCAGATACTCATCTGAGAGGCCTGAGGTGGTGGTGCACTTGGAGAGAGCAAAGGCTAAGAAATTTAAGGGGGGGGGGGTCTGGGAGGAGTGTAACAGGGAATGGATTGTCAGCAGTCCATCAGGGTGCTGCTTTACTTGGGGGCTTCCAATGTCAACAATGACCTGCTATGTCATAGAACATAGAACATTACAGTGCAGTACAGGCCCTTCGGCCCTCGATGTTGTGCTGCCCTGTCGTACTAATCTGAAGCCCATCCCACCTACACTATTCCATGTACGTCCATTTGCCTGTCCAATGACGACTTAAATGCACTTAAACTTGGCAAATCTACTACCGATGCAGGCAAAGCATTCCATACCCTTACTATTCTCTGAGTAAAGAAACTACCTCACATCTGTCTTATACCTATCTCCCCTCACTTTAAAGTTGTGTCCCCTCGTGTTTGCCGTACCCATACTTGGAAAAAGGCTCTCCCTGTCCACCCTATCTAACCCTCTGATTATCTTGTATGTCTCTATTAAGTCACCACTCAATCTTCTTCTCTCGCACGAGAACAGCCTCAAGGCCCTCAGCCTTTCCTCGTAAGACATCCCTTTCATACCAGACAATATCCTAGTAAATCTACTCTGCACCCTTTCCAAAGCTTCCACATCCTTCTTACAATGCAGTGACCAGAACTGTACACAATACTCCAAGTATGGCCGTACCAGAGCTTTTACAGCTGCAGCATAACCTCCTGGTTCCAGAACTCAATCCCTCTACTAATAAAGGCCAAAACACTGTATGCCTTCTAAACAACCCTGTCAATCTGGGTGGCAACTTTCAGGGACCTGTGTACATAGACAATGAGATCTCTCTGCTCATCTGCACTCCCAAGAATCCTACCATTAGCCCAGTACTTTGCATTCCGATTACTCTGGCCAAAGTGTATCACCTCCACATTAACCTCCATTTGCCACTTCTCAGTCCAACTCTGCATCCTATCTATGTGTCTCTGCAACCTACTACACCCTTCGTCACTATCCACAACTCCACCGACCTTAGTGTCGTCCGCAAATTTACTAATCCATCCTTCTAAGCCCTCATCCAGGTCATTTATAAAAATGACGAACTGCAGTGGACCCAACACCGACCCTTGCGGTACGCCACTAGTAACTGGACACCAAGATGAACATGTTCCATCAACTACAACCCTCTGTTTTCTTTCAGCAAGCCAATTACTGATCCAAACTGCTATGTCTCCCACATTCCCATTCCTTCACATTTTGTATAAAAGCCTACTGTGGGGAACCTTATCGAATGCCTTGCTGAAATCCATATACACCACATCAACCAGTTTACTCTCATCTACCTGTTTGGTCACTTTGTCAAAAAACTCAATGAGATTCGTTAGGCACTACCTACCCTTCACAAAACCATGCTGACTGTCCCTGATCAGATTATTCTTTTCTAGATGGTTATAAATCCTATCTCTTATAACCTTTTCCAACACTTTACCAACAACTGAAGTGAGACTCACTGGTCTGTAATTACCAGGATTGTCTCTACTACCCTTTTTGAACAAGGGAACCACATTTGCTATCCTCCAGTCCTCGGGCTCTGTAGATAAGATGATTTGATAATAATGATAATTATCCCTGTAGATAATGATGATTTGAAGATCAATATCAAAGGCTCGGCAATCTCTTCCCTTGCTTCCCAGAGGATCCTAGGATAGATCCCATCCGGCCCAGGGGTCTTGTCTATTTTCACACTCTGCAGTATTTCTAACACCTCTTCTTTGTGAACCTCAATCTCTTCTAGTCTAGATGCAAGTATCTCTGTATCTTCCTCGCCAACATTTTCATTTTCTATAGTAAACACTGTCGAAAAATATTTATTTAATGCTTCCCCATCTCCTCTGACTCCACACACAACCTCCCACTATTATTCTATAAGTCAGTTATTCTGCATCTCTCTCTGTCTCTCTTTTTACACTTCTTTCTCTCTTCATGCACTTCTTATCTCATCTCACTCTCTCTCACTTGTCCATCTCTTCCACCCCATACCCCCGCTGCCACCCCACCACATCCCCCCATCCCCATTCTGTGCACTTATCTCCCATGTTCCTGCTAATTGGACCATAGATGTTGCTTCCATAGATGGTGACTCGCTTCTTCCACTGTTGTAATTTATGAAGGACAAATAGTGATTCCCAAACTGCCATTGTCCATCGGAATGCATCCAGATTTTTTCAAGAGCTTCGAAATTCACAAGAGGTCTCTGCTGCTTAATAAAATCTCCCCGAAGAAATTGTTAGCTAAAATTGAAATTCATGAAATCAGAGGCACATAGTTGACAGGAAATAGAGCAGAGAGAATAGGCTGATACACAAATTAACAGGGCAGTGTTGAGGCTGCAAGTATCCTCAACATTAATGATTTAGATGATGGGATGGCAAGCTACGCACACCAAACCAATGTTGTTCATTGCACAAAGATTAACAGCATGGAGAGAAATGTAAATCACAGAGATATTAATAGATTAAGAGAATGGGCAAATACTAACAAATGGATTTCAATGTCAGCAAATGTAAAGACTTAAAACAAAAACTTTGGTGAAAAGCAAGAAATAGTGGACATCCAAAGAGACTTGGAAGTCAATTAATGGATAGCTAAAATGTCAGGAACAGGAGTGAAAAACAGTGAAGAAATCCTGAAATATAAATATGATTAGATTTAGATTACTTACAGTGTGGAAACAGGCCCTTTGGCCCAACAAGTCCACACCGACCCACCGAAGCGCAACCCACCCAGACCCATTCCCCTACATTTACCCCTGCCACTACGGGCAATTTAGCATGGCCAATTCACCTAACCTGCATATTTTTGGATTGTGGGAGGAAACCCACGCAGACACGGGGAGAATGTGCAAACTCCACACAGTCAGTCACCTGAGGCGGGAATTGAACCCGGGTCTCTGGCGCTGTGAGGCAGCAGTGCTAACCACTGTGCCACCGTGCTGCCCCATGGCAATATTCAGGAGGGAGTGGAGGGCAGATTTACCCAAATGATACATTAATTGGAGAGGTAATGCCCTAATGGTATAACTGATGGACTGTTAAACCAGAAACCTAGATAATGTTCTGGGGACCTAGGTTCAAATCCCACCACACTAGATGGTAGAATTTGAATTCAACTAAAATCTGGAATTATGAAACTGATAATGGCCATGAATCTATTGCCAATTGATGGAAAACCCATCTGGTTCACTAATGTTCTTTAGGGAAGGAAACTACCATCCTTACCTGATCTGGACTACATGTGACTCCAGACCCACAGCAATGTGGTTGACACTTAACTACCATCTGGAAGGGCAGTAAACGCTGGCCTAACCAGTGATGATCTCATCCTGTGAATGAATAAAAAAAAGTGTTAACTCGAAAGTTAAATTGTGAGGAAAATGACCCAAAGTAGAGAACACGTCCACTTACAATGGGAGGTAAAAGTCACTTCTGTGAATGAGTCGTTATTTTGAAGCTGAGCCAGATGGATTATCCAGAAATATTAAGGGATCTGTGGTAAAGGTAGTGATTTGATCCCATTGAAAGGTGGAAGAGGATCGAGGGCCTGTTTAGTTTGTCTCTGTTCCAATGCTTTCTCTGTTAAACACTTGCTAAAAGGCACTGACAGAGTTGCTTTCTGCCTTTAGGGAATTCAGATTATCTGAAGTTTATAGATTCCAAGGAAGTACAAGTTAATCTCATCTTTTCCCTACTGGGATTCTTAAAGCGTGTGTTGAAAACATCAATACCAAAAGACTGTTTAATCCAATTTAAGAGCCTCTCATCAGCATGCAATTGTGACATTCAGTTATGTACTAATTCTCAACTTGTCTGCACAAATGGTGACCCGACTCTATTGAACATGTTACCTAACTGCATGCAGCCAATCTCAGCTCAATGAAGCATCAAGTGGGTGCAATGGATCCAAGTTGCAGATGCTCTTTAACATTCTTCAGTTTAACTTCCCACCCATTCTTAGGTGGTAAACCAACCACCACCCCCACCAAATTTGTCTCTCAGAGAAAGAGGGCTTGATTAATATGGATCAACTTCAAAATCCAATTATGCATTATAAAACCATCAATTTAAATGCAAGACTGGTGTGTGGGAGGTGAGCCTAGAGAAATTGCTGCTATTTCCTTGCAAACAATGCGATTTGCAAAAAAAAATTTAGTCAATGTTTCTTTTTGGCAGCTTATCAGACAAGCCTTGCACTTTCTCTGTGAACATTAGGAATGAACCAATGTACAGGGCAATGTGAAATCTCATTGTACACTGTTTTCTGTAGGAGAGATTGAAGCATTTTAAAAGGTGTTTCAATTATTAATATTCACACAGTTGAAGTTCAAGGCCCAAACACATTTTTGTCCTTCTAAGTTGTCCAATCCAATTTTCTATCTTTATAAAACATTATAAGATTGTCCTTCTTTACTCTCCAACATCTCTGAATATTTCATTTTTTTTGGTACTCAAATCATTTAGATCTTGTATTGGAATCTGGTATAACAATTATATTTATTTAATTTTTTCATGGGCTATGGGTGTCACTGGCTAGTCTAGCTTCTATTACTCATCCCTAATTGCTCCAGAGAAGATGGTGATGAGCTATCTTCTTGAGCTGCTGCGGTTCTTAGTATGTAGGTGGAGCACAATGCAGTTAGGAAGGGAGTTGTCAGAATTTGGACACAGCAATAATGAAGGAATACTGATGTAGTCAAGATGGTGTATAGCTTGGAAAGAAACTTGGCGGTAGTGGTTTTCTAAGGCCCTCATCCTTCTAGATGGTGGAGGTTGTGGATTTGGAAGGTGCTGTGAGGGCCTCTTTGGTGAGTTACTGCCATGAATGTTGTAAATGCCATGCATGATGGCTACTGTGCACCTGTGGTGAAGGGAGTTACTGCTGAAGGTCGTGGATGGATGTCAGCCAAGGACGCAGCTTTGTCCTGGAAGCTGTCAGGCTTCTCAAGCGTTGTAGGAGCTGCACCTATCCAGGAAAGTGGGGAGTGTTCCATCACACTCATGAATAGTGCCTTTTAGATGATGGACAGGCTTTGCAGAGTCATGAGGTAAATTACTTGCTGCAAGATTGCCAGCTCTTGCAACCATTGTGTTTATGTGGCAAGTTCAGTTCAATTTCTGGTCAATGGTAATCCCCAGGATGTTGATAGTGGGGGATTCAGTAATGGTAATGCCACTGATTGTTAAAAGTTGATGGTCAGATTTTGTCTTGTTTAACATTACCATTGCCTAGGACTTGTTTGGGCGAATGATACTTGTCACTTACCAGTCCAATCCTGGATGTTTTTTAGGTTTTGCTGTGTTTGGACATAGACTGCTTCAGTATCTGAGGAGTTGCAACTGGTGCTGAATATTGTGCACTATCAGCATATATCTCCACTCCTGACTTTATGATGGAGGGAAGGTCATTGTGAAGCAGCTAAAATGGCTGGGCCTGGGACACCTACCCTGAGGAACTTCTGCAAAGATGTCTTGGAGCTAAGATGACCAACCTCCAAAAACCACAACCATCTTCCAATCTGCCAGGTATGGTTCCAACATGTAGAGATATTTTCCCTGATTCCCATTAACTGCAGTTTGCTCAGGATTCTTAATGCTTTGGTGGTCAATTCTGCCTTTGATGTCAAAGGCAGGCTCTCTGACATGGTCTCCAGAGTTCAGTTATTTTATCCATGTTTGGATCAAGGCTGAACGGTTTTATGCGCTAAGTGGCCCTGTCAGAACCCACACTGAGCATTAGTGAGCAACTTATTGCTGAGTCAGTGCCACTTGATAGCACTGTTGACAACAACTCTCATCACTTTGTTGATGATAAATTAATGACCGATGGGGCAGTATTTGACCAGGTTAAATACATCCAGCTTTTTACGTACAGCACATTTCTGGGCAATTTTCCACATCATTGGGTAGTTGCGATGTTGCTGGAAAAGATTGGTTACTTCTGGAGCACAAGTCATAGTGCTATTAGTAAAATGATGTCAGGGCACATTGCCTGTGCATTCTCCAGTGCCATTAGCTGTTCCTTGATATCACATGGACATATTCAAATTGGCTGGTGACTGTAATGCTGGAGACCTCAATACCACTTTGAGAAAATATATAACTATCTTCCATATAAAGTAGCTGTGACTGAAACTGTTAACGCCTCCAAGGATTAGGACAGTAAACAGTTAATGCTGACAGCTTAGAGTGTCTCAACTATAACATACACATAAGTTAACTTGTCTGCTCAATGGCATTGCAATACTGGAAGCACATTATTATTATTCCAAACCATAATGGATCAGTAAGGTTAAAAGTGTCATTTTGTAGTGCAAATTCAGTCAAACATATTTTGAAATTTATGTATACTTGCCTGTCAATAATGAAGCCTTATTAGATTGTGACTTGAGTTACTGCTGAAATAAGTTGAGCCATCTCAATATATTTTCTTATTCTGAGAGGGTTTGGATGAAACACTAAAAGCTGCAGTGGCAAGCTCAGTGATTATAATGAGTGTATAGTTGAAATAAACATGCTAAAGAGACCAAGTTTTAGTTTGATCTTGTGCTGAGTTCATTGGCCTGACGTAGAAATGGTGGGCACTCAAACCCTCAGACTTGAGAATAGGGGCATCAGATGAAGTTGGGTTAGAATTTAGCTGTGATATGCCCATAACAGGAACAACAATTACTTGCATTTACAGAGCTTTTTCAATGTATATAAGAACACGAAAAGACAAGAACACAAGAAGTAGGAGCAACAGTAGTCTCTATAGCCTGTCAAATCTGCTTCCCATTCAATACAATAAGGGCTAATCTTTAACTTCAACTCCACTTTTCTATCCACTCCACACATCCATTGATTCCCCAAGAGATTAAAAATCTGTCTATCCCTGACTTAAAGATGCAACATTCACACCCCTCTGGGTTAGAGAATTCCAAAGATTCACAATTGTTTGAGTGAAGATATCTCTCCTCATTTCAGTCCTAATGATCATCCTGTCATCCTGTCTCCCTTGTTTCATTCAGTTTGCTAACTTCCAAGTTACTGGGACTGTTTCAGAATTCAGGGATTCAGGAAGGTCATAACCAGTACGCTCACCTTCTCTGCAGTAAAGTATTTTAGAACCCTAGGAAGTTGTCATTAGGTTCTGGGTATGTGTTTGACTTTAGCCCTTGAAGTTTCTCCAACACCTTTCTCTGCTATTAATACCTTATTTGATATTAATTACCTTAAATTCCTCACACTTCACACTTATTCACCCCAGGTTACCCTCAATCTCTGGTATGTAACTTGTAGATTATGAAGACCAACACATGATATTTGTTCAATGCCAGTTCCTCAACCCCAATATTTGTTCCTGGCCTTTCTTTTCAAAGGACCAGTGCTAACTTCAGCTCCTCTCTTCCTTTTTACAGACAATCTGTTTTATGTTTTTGGGTAGTTTACTTTGGTTTTCTATATTCTCTCTTTTTGTCAGCTTTTTGATGATCCTTTGCTGGTTTCTAAGACACTCAATATTCACCCTATTTTTGGAACAATGTAAGCCCTTTCTATTAATCCAATGCTGTCCTTAATTATTTAAGTAATAGATGTATCTTTCTTGCTGAGTTTTTGTCTTCTAATGGAGAGTATTTTTGTTTAATATTTTGAATTCTTTCTTTAAATGTTTCTCACAGTTTTCTTAGTCTATTAACCTATAAACCTTCACTTGTTTTCCCATCGTGTTTGTGATTGGAGTACGTTGATTACAATCTTAGTAAGGGAGGATAGGGAAATTTTACAGTCCCTGCTGGACTATTTGAAGCCGGGGGCCACATAAAATAGGACAGAAGGCTAGTCCACCACCTTCTATCCACCCATCAACTACCCTCCATAATAAGGTGGGCGGAATAAGTGTCAGCCATCCCACTCATCCTTAAGCCTATTGAGGGTCTCAAATGGCCAATTAAAGACCGGTTAAGGGCCCTTGATATGGTCAATGAGATTAAGGAAGCCAGCTGCTTCCTCACCAACTTGGGTTAAAAGACAGGCAGGAAGTGGAAGTACCTCCTTTGGGAGCACTGTGTGCCATTTGGATGTACCTCCCAACAGTGACAGCACTTCCCCCATTTGCCTACAGCTCATGGAATGGGTCCCATCCCCATCCATCCATTCTTGTGCTCCTCAATCCCACCCTAAATTAAAATCCTGGACTCTCACCTATGTCCATGTTCTTATCCTTGTAACTCCTTTGTGGTCCCTGCAGTAGCCACTCCTGAGTCTTGGGAATCCATCAGGATCCAATGCAATCTGTAATTGCTTGGAGTAATACAGCTCTTGCTGTTGCACATCTCTTACCAGGTCTGCAATGTTTTTACCATTGAATGTCCATTTTGCCTTGTTGAATTTTGCCTCACAGTTATTATCTGTAGAGTTCATAAATGTTCACCTCTTCAAACTGCCAACTGTCTGCACTAGATAGCACTTTAAACCTACACCTGAAGAGACCTTCTGATCTTCACTGCTGCTAGTCTTTGGGAGGCACAGCAAGCTCCCATAAATAGCAACATGACAGTGAGCAGATAATCAGATTTTTTGGCACTGATAAATATATCACTGATAAAAACTGAGATCAACTCCCCTGTTCAATTTCAAAAGTAGACCATTTATATTTTCTATTTTTTCTAATCAACTTTTCAGAAACATTACAGGCAATCCCTCAGCTTAAAGACTTATTTGAAAATTAGTCCTTTACAATGCTGAGCTCCCTTAGCATTGCACTATGTTTAGCTTAGATTTTGGAGTGGAGACTTTATTTGATTCATAAATCCTATTTTCAGCACAGGACTGGAAATATACCAGAGTAGATTGAAAGTAAATGAATGGAATGAATGGGTCTGGGTGGGGAACCCACTCTGCTAGATAAACCTTCATGGTGAAAGTGAGATTCAATTTCCTTGATCGTATTGGGCAGCACAGTGGCTAGTATTGCTACCTCACAGTACCAGCGACTTTGGTTCAATTCCACCCTCGGCTGACTGTCTGTGTGGAGTTTGCACATTCTACCTGTGTCTACGCGGGTTCCCTCTGAGTGCTGTGATTTCCACCCACAGTCCAAAGATACCCAGGATAGGTGGGTTAGCCATTGGAAATGCAGGTCTACAGGGATAGGATGAGGTAGGTCTGGGTGGGATGCTCTTTGGAGGGTTGGTATATACTTAATGGATTGAATGGCCTGTTTCCACACTGTAGGAATTCTGTGTCTCCAGGCACCTAAGCAGAGTGAAAAATATCAGTGCCAATTTTTCTGTCTATTTGGGAAGCTGCATCACAATTGACTTTTCATTTATATTCAATATTAAAACTGTGTCAAGAGAGAAAAGCAAAATACTGCAGCAGAATCTCAAAATCAGAAATAAGGAACAAAAAGTACTGGAAAGCTCAGACAGTCAAGCAGCAGCTGTGGAGAGAAAAGTTTCAGGTCGATGTTCCTTCATTCAACAAATGTTGCACTGACAGTTCACTGGTTGAAATGCTAACTCTGTTTCTCTCCATGATTGCCACATGACCTGCTGAGGATCTTTATCACTCTTTTGGTGCATCAATATCTGTAAACCTGTCTGTCCGATCCGGTTTAATACATTGGTTTACAATGTAGGCTTTGATTTCTTTAAAATTCAGCCAAATGTCTGCAGAATCAGTCAGTCATTATTTCATTTCCATCACTGTGTAAGTTAAATTTCCTGTAACTTTATTCAAGAGTCTTACATTTTGAATAGCATAAAGGCTGCAACTTTCTTACATTATTGTTTGCATAAACTTCTTAAAATTGAATGGAAAGTTGTTTACATTGTTGTTCTATGAATGACAGTTTCAGTCTAAGTAAAAGTCACAAAAGTGCAACCAGACCATAGAGCTACTCTCTCATTAGAGAGTGAGGGACTTCTGATGATGGCTTAAAATGACAGTCACCAGTCCTCAGCTGAGGGAGGAGGTTGAGAACATAGGACCTTCGTGGTAACCTCAACTAGCATGGGAATTGGACCTATTCTGTTGGCAGTACGCTGCAGTGCAAACCAGCAATCCAGTCAACTGAGCCAATCGAATCCCACCTTCAGTCTAGGTGGGTTCAGAGTCGATGACTAGTGCAACTAAAGACAGTTTAAGAGTTTAGGCACATGATCCTTTCACCCACTGCTGCTAGTGCAAAAGATTGCTGCCCTGTACATGGATGACGTCGCCGTTTTCTGCTCGGATCCGCTGTCCGTGCACAGACTCATGTGCATTTGTGACCAGTTCGAACGGGCCTCGGGGGCCAAGGTAAACCGAGGCAAGAGCGAAGCCATGCTCTTCGGGAACTGGGCCGACCAATCCTCTATCCCCTTCACCGTCAGGACTGACCACCTGAAGGTGTTGGGTATTTGGTTCGGGGGGGCTGGGGCGTGCGCCAAGACCTGGGAGGAGCGGATCAGGAAGGTGAGACAGAAACTGGGCAGATGGGAGCAACGGTCGCTCTCCATCGCGGGTAAGAACCTGGTCATCAGGTGTGAGGTACTCTCAGTATTGTTATACGTGGCACAGGTCTGGCCTATCCCCAGAACCTGTGCTGCCGCAGTCACCCGGGCCATCTTCCACTTCGTGTGGAGATCAAAGATGGACCGGGTCCGAAGAGATGTAATGTACAAAGACCGGTGCAATGGGGGAAAAAAAACATACCCAATGCAACCCTCACCCTGATGGCCACCTTTGTGTGTGGCTGCATCAAGCTGTGCGTGGATCCCCGGTACGCAAACACCAAGTGTCACTACGTACTGAGGTTCTACCTGTCCCCGGTGTTGCGAAGGATGGGCCTGGCCTCGCTGCCGCGGAACGCTCCGAGTAGTTGGACCGTTCCGTACCACCTGTCCTTCGTGGAGAAATTTATCAAGAAAAACACCTTTGACCACAAGTCCATCAGGAAGTGGTCAGCACGTAGTGTCCTTGAGACCCTTCGGGAAAAGGAGAGGGCGGATCCTGTCGAGCGGTTCCCTGAGCAGACTGTCAAAGCCATTTGGCAGAATGCCTCATCGCCAGAACTTTCCAACAAGCACCAAGACATGGCTTGGCTGGTGGTGAGAAGGGCTCTGCCTGTGAGATCATTTATGCACGCCCGGACTCTCTGCCGCACCGCACGCTGCCCTCGAAGCAGCTGCGGGGGGGACGAGACTGTCACACACCTCCTTCTGGAATGTGCCTATGCAGAGGAAGTCTGGAGAGGAATGCAGTGGTGTCTGTCGAGGTTCGTCCCGAGCAGCGCCGTGACGCGGGACTCCGTGCTCTACGGCCTGTTCCCCGGGACGCACACCGAGACGAACATCAACTGCGCCTGGAGGATCATCAACTCGGTGAAGGACGCTCTCTGGGTGGTCCGAAACCTGTTGATCTTCCAGTTGAAGGAGTTGACCCCGACTGAGTGTTGCAGACTGGCACATTCCATGGTCCAGGACTACGTGTTGAGGGACGCGCTGAAGCTTGGGGCAGCTGCCGCCAAGGCACGGTGGGGAAAGACCACCATCTAACATCTGCCTGCCTAATGAAGAACAGGGGGCCCACGCAGTCATTTGGGCTCCGCTGGCATCTGAGCTCAATGTAATCGCACCAACCTGTGAATATGAATGATCACCCTGTTTCGATACGTAAAGAAATGGAATGTTTACAGAATGATGACATGTCCAATTGTATAGATTAAATATATATGAATAAAGTATATTTTTGAAATAAAAAAAAAAGATTGCTGCTGCCACCTCTTCAGTTGGCACCTCTTACGTTAGGGCCCGGGTGTCCTTGGAGAAGGAGCATGTGGTGTCCACCAACACCCTGGAGTTGTTCAGGGAGAGGTGGGCGCCGCAGGGAGTGGAGTGCATCATTTCTCCCTCCAATTCTATTTTGATTTAGTCCCTACCCTCCCCTTCACTGTTTTGATCACACAGCACTGCCCTTTGATGTGAAGGGCAGTGTTTGTCACTGGCCACCCGGGTGTTTTCCTATCTTCCTGGTGGTGGAAATTGAATAAAGATTGGTGCACTTTGTGTCTTTCACTGTGTCTCACACCTGCACACACACACCATGGGTGCTGGGGATAAAATAAGCACTACCGCACTTAGGTGGTAGTGTGGGGGTTAAATTTAAAAAAGAAAAGAAAAAAAAGAAGAAAAAAAAAATAAAAAGCTTCCTGAAATTGAATAAAGATTGGTGCACTTTGTGTCTTTCACTGTGTCTCACACCTGCACACACACACCATGGGTGCTGGGGACAAAATAAGCACTACCGCACTTAGGTGGTAGTGTGGGGGTTTAAAAAATATATATATATATAAATAGGGATTCACACAGAAAAAAAAAATTAAAAAAAAAATAAAGTATATTTTTGAAATAAAAAAAAGATTGCTGCTGCCACCTCTTCAGTTGGCACCTCTTACGTTAGGGCCCGGGTGTCCTTGGAGAAGGAGCATGTGGTGTCCACCAACACCCTGGAGTTGTTCAGGGAGAGGTGGGTGCCGCGGGGAGTGGAGTGCATTATTTCCCCCTCCAACTCTATTTTGATTTAGTCCCTACCCTCCCCTTTACTGTTTTGATCACACAGCTTTGCCCTTTGATGTGAAGGGCACTGCTTGTCACTGGCCACTCGGGTGTTTTCCTATCTTCCTGGTGGTGGCAATTGAATAAAGATTCATGCACCTTGTGTCTCTCACTGTGTCTCACACCTGCACACACACACCATGGGTGCTGGGGAAAAAATAAGCACTACCGCAGTTAGGCGGTAGTGTGGGGGTTAAATTTATAAAATAAAATAAATAATAAAAACAGGACATCACCTGCACACACACACACCATAAAAATAAGTATAATCAGGAGACCCCCCTTCACTTTTTTGATCACTGAGACATTGCCCTTTGATGTGAAGGGCACTAAAAAAAAGAAAAAAAAAGAAAAAAAAAATAAGAGTTTTGAGTGCATTATTTCCCCCTTCCAATTCTATTTTGATTTAATCCCTGCCCTCCCCTTCACTGTTTTGATCACACAGCATTGCCCTTTGATGTAAAGGGCACTGCTTGTCACTGGCTACTCGGGTGTTTTCCCTTTTGAGAGTTGGATCAGTGTGCATGTACGTGCAAGGACTCCCCTCCTTGAAGAGGACTGTCCCTGGACCAGCTGCCCCACATCGAGAGAGAGGAAGAAAGGAAGAAGGAGGAAGAAGGAGGAAGGAAGAAGGAAGAAGGAGGTGAGAGGTTTTGAGTCTGGGGCCTACTTTTGGAGCTGCAGCCTGGGCCTCACCCAAGTCAAGGGAGTGTTGCTGCTGACCTGGGGCCCACTCCCACTGCTGGTCTCTGGGACCCTGCCGGGACCTGCCTCAGCTGTCGCTGCTTGGGGCCTGCCTCACTGCTGCTGCCTGGGACTTGCCTTGGGGCCCCTCCCAGGACCTCCACCACTGCTGCAGTTATTAGAGGCCCACCTCCACTGCCGCTGCCTGGGACTCAATTTTGGGGCTGTCTGGGACTTGCCTTGGGCCCCTCCCCACAACCTCCACCACTACTGCTGCCTGGGACTTGCCTTGGGGACCCTCCCCAACAGGCCTGCCCCCACCACTGCAACCAAGGACCTGCCTAGGACTTGCCTGAGGCCTGCATACAACACTGAGGCCTGCCTTCACCACCACTGCCTGGGACTCACCTTGTCCCCTCCCCAGGACCTCCACCACTGCTGCTGCTGGAGGCCCACCTCCACTGCTGCTGCCTGGGACTCAATTTTGGGGCTGCCTGGGACTTGCCTTGGGGACCCTCCCCAACATGTCTGCCCCCACCGCTGCGACCAAGGGCCTACCTGGGACTCACCCGTGGCCTGCCTCCACCGCTGCTGTTGCCTGAGACCAGTCCCCACCATTGCTGCCTGGGACTCGCCTTGGGTGACTCGCCTTGGGCACATCCCCAGGACATCCGCCACTGCTGCTGCCAGAGGCCCACCTCCACTGCTGCTGCCTGAGGCCTACTAACATTCAGCAGCAGAGTATGGCGAGCCCGAAGGTCGCGGGGCCCAGCCGCACCTACACGGCTGTCCCAACCCCGGCCGCAACCGCAACCCCCTTCAGGCACCTAACCAAACGCCTGGGGGTCAAGGCCTATCCCCACCCCAATATATCCATCAAGGCCTGCAGCAAGGCCATGGCTAGTGTGGTCGGCCCACTGGCCATCGTCGCTGCGGCCCGGATGTACGGGAAGGCCATTTTTTTCCTGAAGACCGAGCAGGCGGTCCACCTGGCCGTGGAGAGGGGGCTCACTGTGGGCGGGACACATTTGCCCGTCGACCCTCTGGAGGTTACGGCCCAGAGGATCGTGATTTCCAACGTCCCGCCCTTCATTGCCAGCGAGCTCCTTCTCCCCCACCTTGGGCGAGATCCGGTCAGGTGTCCAACCGCTCCTGCTCGGTCTTAAGGACCCCGCCCTCCGACACATATACTCCTTCCGACGCCAGGTGTTCATTTCCCTGGCCCAGGAGGAGGTCACCGAGGGCTCTTTCACCCTCCTCCACGAGGGCGTGGCCTACCGCGCCTTCCTGACGGCGGACATCGTGCGGTGCCACCTGTGCCGTGAGGTGGGGCATATTAGAAAAAACTGCCCCACCCAGAAGGCTGCCCAGCCCACGCCAACGGCTGACGATTGTGCCGCCGCACCCGCTCCCCCGAAGTCAACACTACAAGCCCTGGCACCGGAGGCTTCCGATGCTCCAGCCTCTGGCAGGGAGGGGGGTGAGTGTCCAGCCGGCCAGAAGACGCTCAAGACAACACGACACGACGCGACGCGTCAGGCCCGCCCACGGGGAGACCACCCTATCCCCTTCCCCGACACCTAGCCCACGACCTGCCCCGCCCGATAACGACAATGCCTCTGTGGCCGTGCCAGCATCGCCCCGGCGCAGGAACCCTGACCCCCAAACCCGTACCTGATCCTGGCCCCACTGACCCCACATCCACCCCCCACCCCGATAGAGAAACCCTGGGGCTTCAACGCCTGCCCTTGGTGCTGCGACACCTGGCCCGGGGGCGCCTGAGCCCGGAACCACCGCTGCCCCACCTCCTGCAGCGACCGTGTCTCTGGGCCCCGGAGAGGGAACTGGGCCCCTGCCCCGCCTGCCCGCCATCACCTGATAAACCAGGGCGGAGCATGGGCCCAGTTCCCTCTCCGGCTGACCCTCCCCACCCTGGCCACGCCCCCTGTCTTCCCCCAGTCAATCATATTCCGGGAAAGGCTGGGGGGTGGGACCTCGGGCCCCATGACCACCAAGGCGGGCGGGGAGGGGAAGGCCCATAAATTCCCCCCTGGGGAATTTCTCTGGGGAAGAGGCGCCGGCCCTTGGAGGGGAGAGACACTCCAGTGGTGTGCTGGCGGCGCTGCCTCTCTCCACGGGATGAGTTAACAGTGTCTCTTGACTGTCCCGCACCATGGCCCGACCTACCCAAACCCCCAGGGGCTACAGCAGGGCCTCCTGCTGCCTCAACTCCTCCGGCCCCTGGGGAGGACTTTAACAACCACGAGGGCCGTGGTGTGGCCCGTGGCCTTTTCCCCGAGGAGCCGGGCATCCTGGTGTCGGGAGGGGAGCGGGACCCCTAGCCTCTGCCGCCCGACGACCTGAACCCGGGGCGTTCCAGGAAGGGGTGCGCCGAGGAAGGTACCGCCGGTGACCCTGGGGGTGGGGTCGCTGTGGGTTTGAGGCCAGTTGGTGGTGCCGGACCAGCCCCCATCCTCTCGGTGGGGGAGGGGTCGGTGACCGAGGGCGACCTCCCGGAGGAGGGTTCGGGATCGGTGGCGGACATCGGGGACGATGCGGACTCTGTCTGCAGCGATATTTTTGAGTCCCAGGTGCCCCCCACCGATCTCCCCCTCATCCCCCTCGAGGAACTCCGGGAATTTGTCGAGGAAACCCGGAGTCGCCGGGATAGAGCCCAACTGGTGCTCAACCGCTGGAGTTCCTTTGAAAGAGTTTACTGGTCGGCCCACGCTGCTTGCCAGGCACCTGGGCTTGACGTGAATGAGCGAAAGTGAGTCAGGAACTTCCTGGGGGCGCTCCTGATGAGGGTGAGGGACTTCTGTGCCCCTCCCTCTTCCTCCCAGTAAATGTATATATAGGTTTTTAACTGTACTGGTGGTGGTTGCACAACGCTTCTGACATGGAGACAACTATAGCCAGCCTCCACATCAACGGCAGCAGGGAGTCACAGCGCAGATTCCAGACCCTCTCGGTCCTTCGGGACGGGAGGTATGCGGTGTTCTTCCTGCAAAAAACCCACACTACCCCGGGAGATGAAGCCACCTGGCTCCTGGAGTGGCGAGGGCGGGGGGGGGGTCTACATGAGTCACCTCACCCGCAGATCTGGCGGGGTGGCTATCTTGTTGGCCCCCCATTTTCAGCCAGAGATCTTGGGGGTCAGGAAGCCCGTGCCAGGCCTTTTGCTTCACCTAACGGTTCAGCTGGGGGGCGCGGTGCTTCACTTGGTGAACATCTACGCTCCCCTGGCTGGGCCGAGGCAAGCGAGCTTCTTCGGAGAAGTGTCCGGTCATCTCGCCTCCATTGACGATAACCAGTGCGTCGTCCTCCGGGGAGATTTTAACTGCGTCCTCGAGGGCAGGGACCACGGCGGTGCCCGCACCGGTTGGGTGTCGGGGAGGAGGTTGGGGGACTTGGTCAAGTCCTTCGACCTGGTCGACATCTGGCGACTCCGTCGCCTTCACCGTCGTGAGGCCTGGGGTCGGAGTGTCCAGAATCGACCGCCTGTACATTTCGCAGGCGTACGCCTCCTGTTTTCTGAAGGCCTCCACACGGCAGGTGTCGTGCACGGACCATCACCTGGTGTGGGCGGAACTCCTTCCGTTCGGCGCCAGGCTCGGTTCCGCGTACTGGCACTTTAACAATCTGCTGCTGGAGGACGAGCGGTTTCGGGACTCGTTTCGTCGTTTCTGGGCCGGCTGGAGAAGGAAGCGGGGAAGCTTCCCCTCCCTGAGGCTATGGTGGGACGTGGGCAAGGCTCACGTCCGCGTCTTCTGTCAGGAGTACGCGAGGGGGTCGACGAAGAGGCGGAAATCCAGGATCGGGGAGTTGGAGAGAGAGAGATGCTCGACAGTCACGCCTCGGTCAGCCCGACGCGGACCCAGCCCTGTGCGGTGCGTACGAAGAGAAGAAGGCTGCGCTCCGGGACCTGCAGCTCGTCGGGGCTCGGGGCGCATACGTGAGGTCTCGGATCCAGCTCCTCCAGGACCTGGACCGCGGCTCCCCCTTCTTCTACTCGCTGGAACAAAGGCGTGGCACCCGTCAGCAGCTCCTTGTGCTGCTGGCCGACGACGGGTCCCTCGTCTTGGATCCGGAGGGCGTCAGGGCCCACATCCGGAACTATTACACGGCTCTGTTCTCTCCTGATCCGTCCAGTGAGGATGCTCGCAGAGTTCTGTGGGAGGACCTGCCGCAGCTCAGCCCGGAGGACGCCGGAAGGCTCGACGCTCCCGTCACCTTAGAGGAGCTGACCGGTGCCCTCGACCGGCTCTCGAGGGGCAAAACCCCGGAGCTGGACGGGCTGACTGTGGAGTTCTTCAGGGCGTTCTGTGACGTCCTGGGGAGCAACTATTCACAGGTCCTGGGGGAGTGTCTAAATGCTGGAGAGCTGCCCCTTTCTTGGCGCAGGGCGGTCATCGTCCTGCTGCCAAAGAAGGGGGACCTTCGTTCTTTAAAGACCTGGCATCCGGTCTCCCTCCTCAGCGCGGACTATAAAATCTTCGCCAGGGTGTTGTCTTCTCGCCTGGCCTCCGTCCTGGCCCACATGATTCACCCAGACCAGTCCTACACGGTCCTGGGATGGAGGATACGCTACTACGTCCACCTGGTCCGGGACCTGATCCATTTCTGTTGATGGGCTGGTCTGCCTTCCTGTCTCTCGACCAGGAGAAGATGTTCGACAGGGTCGATCACGAGTACCTGCTCGGGACTCTGCGGGCATTCGGGTTCGGGACGCAGTTCGTCGCCCGGATCCGACTTTTGTACGCCGCCGCAGAGTGTCTGGTTAAAGTTAACGGGTCCCTGACGGCGCCCCTTCGCTTCGGGAGAGGAGTGCGTCAAGGCTGCCCCCTGTCCGGCCAGCTGTATTCCCTGTGCGTGGAGCCTTTCCTGCGCCTCTTGCGGAGGAGGTTGTCAGGGCTGGTTCTGCGCAGTGTGGGCACGGGGGTGGTCCTCTCGGCCTATGCCGACGACGTGCTCCTCACTTTCACCGACCCGGCTGACCTGGGGAGGATGCGCGAGTGCCAGGCCGTGTACTTGGCAGCATCTTCCGCCGGGATCAACTGGGCCAAATGTTCCGGACTACTGGTCGGTCTGTGGCGGGTGGACTCTCTGCCGGAGGAGTTACGGGGGTTCAGCTGGAGTACCACCCTTCTCCTCTACCTAGGTGTCTACCTCAGCCCGGCTGAGGAATCCTGGCCGGCCAACTGGCAGGAGCTGGAGGCCAAAGTCTCGGCTCGCCTAGGCCGCTGGACAGGACTGTTCCGAGTGCGATCTTACAGGAGTCGAGTGCTAGTCATAAACCGACATGCTGTGGTACCGGCTGGTCACTTTGGTCCCTCCTCCTGGCTTTGTCGCTGGCATCCAGAGAACGTTGGTCGACTTCTTCTGGGACAAAAAGATGCACTGGGTCGCTGCGCAGGTCCTGAGTCTCCCTATTGAGGAGGGCGGTCAGTAGCTGGTGTGCATCCGCACCCAGGTCGCGACGTTCCGCCTTCAGACCTTGCGGCGATACCTTTACGTCGAGCCTCCTCCTAGGTGGTGTGCCCTGGCGACGTATTTTTTCCGCAAGGTGCGTAACCTCAACTACGACACGCAGCTCCTGTTCATCGACCGTGACGGTTTGGAGGTCACCCTCAAGACGCTGCCTGTCTTTTACCAGGACCTGATCACTGTCTGGAACATGGTCGAATTGCGCCACGCCTACCCTCCGGCTGGAGTAGCGGCTGTCATCAGGGAGCCGTTGCTCAGGAATCCGCACCTCCGTACTCGCGGGTTCGAGTGGCTGTCTGAGGAGAGGGCCGTGACGGCGAGGGTGACCAGGGTCAGGGACGTGCCGGGGGCCTGGGCTGGACGCTGCCACAGGACATAGCAAGCAGGGCAGCGGCAGATGTCCGGTACGTGGCCACTGCCATCCAATGCCTTAAAATGGCGGTGCTCGGACCTGACGTACTGCACCAGTTGGAGGACGCTCAGGTGTGCGGTGGGATTCCGTCCGCGCTCACCCCAGCCCGGACGGAATTTCACATTGGCCCCAAGGTCCCGTACTTCCCGCAGGAGCCCGTGCCCCACAACCTGAGCCGCCTCCAGAATTTTAATTTTGTTTCCTTTCAAGGGGTAAAGAGGCGGGCCCTGGTATAGACTGCTGCTGCACACCGTCCACTTCTTCCTCATCCACTGTCCGGACACGCCTTGGCGTGCCCATTTGCCACCAGGCGGTGGGGATCCCCAGTGGAGGGCAGTCCTCCTCCTTTCTCTCAGGGATCTGGGGTGGAGGGTGCTGCACGCAGCGGTCCCCTGCAACCGCAGATTGCGGTGGTTCACGGACTCCCAGCCCAACTGCTTGTTCTGTGGCACTGTGGAGTCTGTGACCACGTGTATATTGGGTGTGGGTGTTTGCACTCCCTTTTTGATTTTCTTAAAGTCCTCCTCCTCTGCTTTTGGTTGCACTTCAGTCCCACGCTCCTGATCTTTGGGCACCCAGAATGGAGGAGGGAGGGCAGGTCTGAAGACCTCCTCGTGGGTCTGCTCCTGGGCCTGGCCAAACTGGCCATCAACAGGTCCAGACAGAGGGCCGTGGAGGGGGTCGTTAGGGCCGACTGCCTGCCCCTCTTCCGCGGTTACGTTAGAGCCTGGGTGTCCTTGGAGAAGGAGCACGCGGTGTCGACCAACACCCTGGAGTTGTTCAGGGAGAGGTGGGCGCCGCAGGGAGTGGAGTGCATTATTTCCCCCTCCAACTCTATTTTGATTTAGTCCCTGCCCTCCCCTTCACTGTTTTGATCACACAGCATTGCCCTTTGATGTGAAGGGCACTGCTTGTCACTGGCCACTCGGGTGTTTCTTTTCTTCCTGGTGGTGGAAATTTGAATAAAGAATTTGTGCACCTTGTGTCTCTCACTGTGTCTCTCACTGTGTCTCACACCTGCACACACACAACATGGTGCTGGGCGAAAAAAAAAGAAAAAAACAAAAAAACAAAAAAGAAAAAAGAAATAAACAAGAGTTTTGAGTGCATTATTTCCCCCTCCAACTCTATTTTGATTTAGTCCCTACCCTCCCCTTCACTGTTTTGATCACACAGCACTGCCCTTTGATGTGAAGGGCACTGTGAGTCATTGGCCACTCGGGTGTTTCCTTTCTTCCTGGTGGTGGAAATTGAATAAAGATTTGTACACCTTGTGTCAAAGAGAAAAATAAATAAACAAAAGAGATCCTGTTCACTCTGACAGCTGGCTCTGGGGAAGCTGGACCAGTGTTGAGGAGTGAAAGGACTCTGCTCTTTTCCACAAAAAAAAAGGAAAAAAAGAAAATAAAGAGGTGCAGAAGCCCTGCTCACTCTGAGGAAGCTGGATCAGTGTCAAGGACTCTCCACATGTAAATAAAGGGTGATTTGGTCATGGGATACCAACCTCTATGGAGTTATTTTAGCTGTCATGAGTTTTTCTATGATTTGTCAATTCTGGGTTCAATAGCACATTTAACATCCAGAGACCTGTTTAAGCAGTTGCTAGCCCAAACTTCAATCTGTAAATCGGATTGGTTTTTTGCTTTAATTTCAATCAGTGCCACTTTCTTTGATTAATGTGGAAGCTGTTTAAACTTTATAGTCTTGACACTGACTGTCTTCTCCTCCTGTTAACGGGGCAGGTAACTGCCTGAAAATGAAATTAGCAACTTACTGCCATACTTTCATTGCAGAAACTGGTTGAAACATTAACCTGCAACACTTCTGGCATTTTTTCTTGCTGGAAACTCAGGGCAGGGTTGACCCATTAGATGATGGCACAGACAATGAACTGGATATTTAAGATTGAGGATGACAGAAAAGTGAGTTCACAAATCACATCCGGATTGAAGGTGAATTGGGGAGATCGTGGAAACATTGTAGGATGAGGTAGAAGAGCATCAGTGTCTGTACAAAAGTCAAAAGCACCCAATTTACATACTTTAGTATGGCCACTCCTTGTTGTCATTAGGAATCTTGGCTGTTTAATAACAGTCCGACTCATCAATACCTAAACTACCCACCAGAAAGTCTGTAAGACCTTTGCATTTCCGGTCCATCTGGGGCAGTAGCGAGTTGACAATCAGGTCCCATGTGTCTAAATATGCAAGAAGATTTTTCAATATCACGATAAATCTATGATTAAAATAAGTTTGGGAACTGTAATACTTCACAGTTGGGATTCAGAAATGGCCATTCACTTGTCAAGCCCCACTGCTCCCATGGAGTACATGAATACACTATCTGTTTGATCCAGTGTATTTTATTTCTTGAAGGCACCGCATAGTTTTTTTTATATACTTCCTCCCAAAGGTAATAAAGCATAGCTCCAAACTATCCAACCTCATTTCACACATCAGTGATGAACCATTTCCAATTTGTACACATAAACCCCTGAGTGAATGATCCATTCTGTGAACAAAAGCGTTCAATATGCTCAGAAAAAGAATCAAAGAACTAAATAAGTGAATATTAGACAGAAAAAACTTGCACCTATACCTTTCCAGTTAAGGCCTCTGGATATCCTGGAATGCTGTTTTTGCTTTTTGAAATGTAAAGACTGTTGCAATGTATGAATCACAGCAGCCAATCTACACACAGCAATGAGTTTCTGCAAACAGCAATACTATAATGAGCAGATAATCTGTTTTTTAATTATGCTGGTTGAGGGGTGGGGGAAGGCAGAATATGATAATTTGTTTTGAGTGGGAATCTTGGTGCTTATTGATGCTTTGACAGGGAACCACCCGACAGGATCCATCCTCTCCTTTTCCATAAGGTCTTAAGGATGCTACATGCTGACCACTTCCTGTTGGACTTGCGGTCGAAGGGTTTTTTTTGTAAATTTCTCCATGGAGGACAGGTGACACAGAATGGTCTGACCACTTGGAGTGTTCCACAGCAACGAGGTCAGTCTCACCCTTCGCAACACCAGAGAGGTAGAACCTCAGTATGTAGTGACACTTGGTGTTTGCATACTGAGGATCTACGCACAGTTTGATGCAGCCACACACGAAGGTGGCCATCAGGAGGAGGGCAGTGTTGGATCCATTCTTCCCCACCTATTCAGAGTTTTGTGCATGGAGTTCTTGTAGGCACAGTCCATCTTAGACCTCCAGATGAAGTGGAAGACGTCTCGGGTGACTGCAATGGTGCAGGTTTTGGGAATGGGCCAGTCCTGAACCATGTAGAACAGAGGGTGCCTCATACCTGATGACCAGGTTTTTACCCGCAATGGAGAGGGAGCAATGCTCCCAAAAGCCCAGTTCCGCCTCAATGGCAATGCGTTTCCCCCAAGTTTTTGGGCAGCCCCTCGAACCATATTTGCAGCATTTTCAGGTTATCTGTCCTGATGATGAAGGAGATAAAGGGTCAGTCAGCCAAGTTCCCAAAGAACGTGGCCTTGCTCTTGCCTCAATTTATCTTGGTTCGTGAGGCTAGTTCAAACAGGTCACAGATGCTGATGAGTCTGTGCACTGACAGCGGATCTGATAAGAAAACAGCAGCGTCATCCATGCACAGGGAGGCTTTGACCTGCTGGCCTCTGCTGCCTGGAATAGTCACCCCTCTCAGGCCTGCATCTTTTCTGATGGATTCAGCAAAGGGCTCTATACAACACACAAACAAGGCAGTAGAGTGGACAATGCTGCCTGACTCCAGATCTAATCGGGAAGCTTTCTGATTCCCATTCACTATCTGAGATTGCACTAACAGTGTTGGGATGGAGCAGTTGGGATCCAATTGCAGATTCTGTCCCCAAAGCACATTGTGGATACCACACTCCACATGTACATGTTCGATACCCTGTCAAAGGATCCAGAATGACAAGGCAGGTGTCCACCCTTCTGTCCCACATGTAGATGATCATATCCTGGAGGCTAGAATCGACTCGGGTCCTTGCGCAGTGAGGCAGGAACTGTCCTACTTTCTGTGTGCAGGACATGACTGGGCATAGTTTTCCATGATGGGAGGATGCTAGTATTGTAGATATACTTGAAAATCTTGGCTAGAGGTGCAGGAAGTACTGGAGCACTAGTCTTCAGTATTATTGCTGGATTGTTGTCAGAGATTACAGCCTTGCAGCATCCAGTGCCTCTAACCATTTCCTGATATCACATGAAGCTGACGCTGGTATGCTGGGGACCGCTGGAGGAGGCAAGATGGACCATTATCTCTGCACTCCTCGTTGTAAATTATTGAAAATGCTTCAGCCTTATCAATTTCACCAGTGAGTTAGGCTCTTCCATCATTGAGGATGGGGATACTTGTGGAGCCTTTTCCTCCAGTGAGTTGTGTAATCGTCCACCCCCATTAACAACTGGATGTGGCAGGACTGCAGAACTTAGATCTTATATATTGATTGTAGGATCACTTTAGCTCTATTACTTGTTGTTTATGCTGTTTGGCACACAAGTGATCCTGTGTTGTAGCTTCACCAAGCTGACATTTCATATTTAAGTATGCCTGGTGCTGTTCTGGCATGCCCTCTTGCACTCTTTGTTGAAGAGACTTAGAATCATAGAATCCCTACGTGTGGAGGCAGGCCATTCAGCTCATAGAGTCCACACCGACTCTCCATTTCCCATGGCTATTCCACTTAGCCTACCCATCCCTGGACACAATGGGCAATTTAGCATGGCCAATCCACCTTACCCTCTCATATTTGGGCTGTGGGAGGAAACCGGAGCACCTAGAAGAAACCCTCATAGATTTGGGGAGAATGTCCAAACTCCATACAGACAGTCACCTGAGGCTGGAATCGAACCTGGGTCCCTGGCAGCAGTGGTAACCACTGAGCCACTGTGCTGCCCAACTTGGGGCGCAAGTGTACAGGTTATTAAAATATCAGGAATATGTGCTGAAGAATAATCATAAAAGTTAAAGGGATATTTGCCTTTGTATTCAGAGAACTGAATACAAGCAATTTGAAGTCTTGTTTCAGCTAAACAAACCCCAGGTTAGATCACACCTTAAGTGAGCAGTTTACCATACCTTAGGAAGGATAGACTGAACTTGAAGGGAACATAGTGTAGATTTAAGTAGAATGGTATCTACATTTCAAGAGTCTAAGTTACAAATGATGGTTGTACTCAAAGATTAATGGGTGACTTAACTGAAGTTTTCAAGATATCAAGGGAGAGAGGTGGCATATTTTGAGAGAAATTACTTCTGCTAATTCAGAAATCTAGTATTTGAGAGCACATTTTAAAAATTAGGCCAGACCCATCAAAAGTGCAATTAAGAAATACTCATACATACAAAAGCTGGTGGAATTCTCTTCCACAAATAACAATTGATACCAGATCAATTGTTAAGTTTGAAACTGTGATCGGTGGATTTTTGTTAGCCAGAGGTATGAAGGGACATGGGGCAAAGTCAGGAATACGGAGTTAGATTGCAGATCACTCATTATTACATTGTGTGGCAGAAAAGATTTGAGAGATGAAATGGCCTACTTCTGATCCTATTTCCTACCTCTGGTTAGCTCTATTTTCCTTAGTATACTTACAGAAACAAAATCTGTTGATCTTGGTCGAGAAAGCTTCGATTGTCCCATTGCCCATCACCCTCTGAAAGAATTCTATATCGCTATTACACTTTGTCTGAAAAAGTACATCTGATTTCTCCCTCAAATGTCCTTGTTAGATTGTGTCTCTTTGTTTTTGATTCCCCTATGAAAGGATATAATTTGTGTGTATCAATCTTGTTGAATCCTTCTGACATTTTAAATACCTCAATCAGATGTTGTTATGAGAATTTTCTTTAATGTTCAACAGCTAATTAGCAGGAGTTTTACAGCCTATACTAACCTCATTGTGATTAATAGGTGGCTACTTTCAAAGCGTAATCTTCTAGACAAATCCATAAATGATGGGTACACAGCAGGAAGTTCATTGTAAGTTCCACGACAGAAGATGTGTACATGACTTCTGAGAAAAGGTCTGTGCAAATATTACACTGCATAATTCAAAACCATCTTGTCGGTCAGTTTTGCATATATTTATGTAATGTTGTGCTCATAACTACTCAATTTAATCAATTTTAAAGGATTTCAGCCCTGAAATTATATTTTTTGGTTCTATCTATAGATTAAGATCACTCCTAAAATAGCAAAGCAGAAAGTCAGATGAAAAATGTTGATAAAATGGGGAGAGAAATTGCAGAGTGCCATTTCTAGAGTCTACTTAGATTTATGTTGATCCCCCGTGCCATCCCTGTGGATTTCTTCGCTAATATCTTGAAGAACACCACTTAGCTCAGACAGGCAGTGATTGATAAGTTATCTGTCCTTGGGAATCAATGTTAAGCACAGATTTACCTTCCCAAATCATAGAGTCATACAGCATGGAAACAGATCCATGCGTGGGCGGCACGGTAGCACAGTGGTTAGCACTGCTGCTTCACAGCACCAGAGACCCGGGTTCAATTCCCGCTCTCTGTGTGGAGTTTGCACATTCTCCCCGTGTCTGCGTGGGTTTCCTCCGGGTGCTCCGGTTTCCTCCCACAATCCAAAAAAATGTGCAGGTTAGGTGAATTGGCCATGCTAAATTGCCCGTAGTGTTAGGTGAAGGGGTAAATGTAGGAGAATGGGTCTGGGTGGGTTACGCTTCGGCGGGTCGGTGTGGACTTGTTGGGCCGAAAGGCCTGTTTCCACACTGTAAGTAATCTAATCTAATCTAAGATCCTTTGGTCTAACCAGTCCATGCCAAATACAATCTCAAACTAAACTAGTCCCACCTGTCTGCTCCCAGCCCATATCCCTCCAAACCATTCCTGTTCATGTATCTATCTGAAGAAGTTCAGCTTGAAAGGGTCCGCAGCTTAAAGTTATCATTACCAAGAATAAGGAGGGAGGTAGTGAGAAGCGAGGTAATAAGGTAGACCTTTACTGCAAACATTTCAAGTACATATAGAAACATAAGAAACCATTCAACTCTTCCACCATTCAGTTAGATCTTGGCTGATGATTATCTCAACTTTATTCTCCCCCATTTTGTTGGTTGTGAATGTGTTGGTTAGAGTTTTCAAGGTTACGTTAGGTAACATGCAGTCTATGTAATGAATAGCTATATGATAAAAGTTAGACTGACTTATCAGTGATGTCTGATGATGGCAGATCATATGGAACTGGAACCTGCTCATTTGGCAAGTTCTGAAGCTATCTATGCCTAAACTGTTGTGTAAATATTGATTAAAGGGAGTAAGTTTCAGAGTTACAGACTGTCTGCTGTCAGAAACACACAGATATCAGCCCTGATGTTACAACAGGTATCAATGGGTATGGTGCAACCTTGGGTGAGTGAAGTTGAACTACAAATCAGCTGTCTAACTGCATATTCGAAGAAGCTCTAAGGTTTCAATGGTGTACTCCATCCCTTTGTACTGCTAAGACCTCAACTTAATAAAAGTATTGACATTCTGATCTTTGACCCCTGTGTGTAATTCAACACAAGCTATCATATGCTTGCAATATTTTAATAGTCTGTGAATGAAAATAAAATAAAAATATCCCTTTAGGATTGAGTCTGTCATACATTATATTCAAGTATAGCATCACAAAAACTTCGGGCAGAATTTTCCCTGTGAATTTCAGAACCGTAAGACTAAAATGATGGTCTAAGACTTGCACTAAATGAGAAACAGTCACTCCACAGCATTTTCACAGAATCATAAAATACAGAAGAAGCCATTTGGTCCATCAGGCCTGTACCACCAAAAATACACTACTACCTACATCAGTCCCACTTTCCAACAATAGGCCGAAAGCCTTTAATGTTATGACACTTCAAGTGCTTATCCAAATATTTTTTAAAGGTTGTGAGGTTTCACTACCATGAGTGAAAACAGTTTCCCTCAAATTCTCCTCCACACCTCCTGCCTATTGACTTTAAAATTAAGCCGTCACCCCCCCTTTGTTATTGACCCTTCACCTAAGGGCAACAGCAGCTTTGTATTCACTCTGTCCATGACCCTCATAATCTTACACAGGTTCATTCTGGGTCTTCTCAACTCAAATAAACACCCAAGCTAATCCAGCCTCTTGGATGTAGGTTTGCTCGCTGAGCTGGAAGATTCATTTTCAGACAATTTGTCACCATACTAGGTAACATCTTCAATGAGCCTTTGGATGAAGCACTGGTAGCATGGCCCACTTTCTATTTACGTGTTTAGGTTTCCTTGGGTTGCTGATGTCATTTCCTGTGGTGATGTCATTTCCTGTTCTTTTTCTCAGGGTGTGGTAAATGGGATCCAGTTCAATGTGTTTGTTGATGGAGTTCTGGTTGGAATGCCATGCTTCTAGGAATTCTCGTGTGTGTCTCTGTTTGGCTTGTCCTAGGATGGATGTGTTGTCCCAGTCCAAGTGGTGTCCTTCCTCATCTCTATGTAAAGATATTAGTGAGAGTGGGTCATGTCTTTTTGCGGCTAGTTGATGTTTATGTATCCCAGTGGCTAGTTTTCTGCCTGTTTGTCCAATATAGTGTTTGTTACAGTCCTTGCAAGGTATTTGTAAATGACATTAGTTTTGCTTGTTGTCTGCATAGGGTCTTTCAAGTTCATTAGCTGCTGTTTTAGTGTGTTGGTGGGTTTGTGGGCTACCATGATGCCAAGAGGTCTGAGCAGTCTGGCAATCATTTCCAAGATGTCTTTGATATAGGGGAGGGTAGCTAAGGTTTTGTCTGCTTGTTGGGATTTGTTGCTGAGAAATCAGTAGACTATGTTCATTGGGTACCTGTTCTTTTTGAATACACTGTATAGGTGATTTCCCTCTGGTCTGCATAGTTGTTCTGTGCTGCTGGGAGTGGTGGCTTCTTGAAATAATGTTCTAATGCAGCTTCATTTGTGGGTGTTGGGATGATTGCTTCTGTAGTTCAATATTTGGTCAGTATGTGTTGTTTTCCTGTAGATGCTGGTATGATGTTCCCCATTGACTTTACTGTGACATCTAGGGACGACACATCCAGCCAAGACAAGACAAACAGAGATATACACGAGAGTTCCTAAAAGCATGGCATTCCAACCGGAACTCTATTAACAGCACATTGACTTGCATCCCATTTACCACCCCTTGAGAAAAAGAACAGGAAATGACATCACCACAGGAAATAACATCACCAACCCAACAAAACCTAAACACATAAATAGAAAGCCGACCATGCCACCAGTACTTCATCCGGAGACTCGCTGATGATGTTATCTAGTATGGTGATGAAACATCTGAAAAAGAATCTTCCAGCTCAGCAAACAAACCTACATCCAGAACCTCAACCTGAGCTACAAATCTTCTCAAAACTGGCTAATCCAACCTCCCTTTATCACTGAAATGCTCCATCGCAGGCAGCATCCTGGTGAATCTCCTCTGACCCCTTCCAGTGCAATTACATCCTTCTTATAGTGCGGTGACCAGATCTGCTTACAGTACTTCAGCTGTGGCCTAATTGAAGTTCTCTATAGCTCCAAAATGACCTCCAGACTCTTATAATTTATGCTGTGACTGATAAAGGCAAGCATCGCAATGCCTTCTTAACTACCTTATTAACCTTATTAAGGCAGTGGATGTAGAGTATATGGAGTTCAGCAAGGATTTTGATAAAGTCCCACCCTTTTGAGAAGGTAAAACCCATGGGATCCAGGATGACTTGGCAAGATGGATCCAAACTTGTCTTAGTGATAGGAGGCAGACGATGGTTGTTGGAAGGTTGTTCTTATAAAATGGAACCACATCACAGTCCTCCAGTCCTCTGGCACCTCCTTTGTAGCCAGAGAAAACTGAAAAATTTGTAATTTCCTCTCTTGTCTCACAAAACTCATCCAGACCTGGGGATTTGTCCACTTTCAAATCCACCAAAACCTCCAATACCTCCTTGCTTCTTGTATCAATCTGCTCAAGAAATTCACAGTCCATCCACAATTCCATACTTGTATCCTCCTTCTCCCAAGTAAAGACAGATGTGAAGTACTCATTTAACACACCACTAATATCCTTTGGCTTGGATTTTCTCCAGCATGGCCAATTAATGATCAGTGAGTAGTTTTCCTATCCATTTATGGATGCTGGTCAGACTCTTGAATCTGAAGGGTGAATCAGAGGTTTTAATTCCAGGTTGAAAGCAGCAACAGGATGGATAAGTGAGGGAGAGGTGCTTCAAAATAGGAGTGATCTCTCTCCAACATTTTCAAGCACTAAATTAAGAATGACCTTTCTGCAGACCGCCCATCACTATTGTGGGAAACCCTTCATTATTTCAGCATAAGAGGCCTAACAGGTAAGGCAGATGAACTGACAGCATAGTTGGGAATATGGGACTGGGATATCATAGCAATTACAGAGAAGTGGCTCAGAGATGGACAGGACTGGCAGCTCAATGTTCCAGGGTATAGATGCTATAGGAAGGATAGAAAAAGGGTCAAGTGAGGAGGGGGAGTGGTGTTTTTGATTAGGAATAACATTACAGCTGTACTTAGATCATACGAACTAGGAGCAGGAGTAGGCCGTCTGGCCCTTAAAGCCTGCTCCACCATTCAATAAGATCATGGCTGATCTTTTTGTGGACTCAGCTCCACTCACCCGCACTCTCACTGCATACCTTTATTACTTTATTATTCAAACAAATTGATCTTAGCTTTAAAAGCGTTTACTGAAGTAACATTAACTACTTCACTGGGCAGGGAATTCCATAGATGTACAACCCTGTGGGTGAAGAGGTTCCTTCTCAATTCAGTCCTAAATCTGTTCCCTCTAATCTTGAGGCTATGACCTCTTGTTCTAGTTTCACCTGCCGGTGGAAACATCCTCTCTACTTCTATCTTATCTATTCCCTTCATCATTTTATATGTTTCTATAAGATCTTCGCTTATTCTTCTAAATTCTAATCAATGTAATCCCAGTCTACTCAATCTCTCCTCATAAGCCAACCCCCTCAACTCCAGAATCAGCCTAATGAACTTCCTCTGCACCCGCTCCAGTGCCAGTACATCCTCTCTCAAGTAAGGAGATCACAACTGCATGCAGTAGTCAAGGTATGGCTTCAACAGCACCCTGTACAGCTGCAACATAACACCCCTGTTTTTAAACTCAATCCCTTTAGCAATGAAGGACAAAATTCCATTTGCCTTCCTAATTACTTGTTGTTCCTGCAGACCAACCCTCTGTGATTCACACACAAGGACACCCCGGTCCCTCTGCATAACCAACACGCTGCAACTTTTTACCATTCAAGTAATATTCTTTTTTTACTGGTACTCCTTCCAAAATGGATGACTTCACATTTATTAATATTGCATTCCATCTGCCAGACCTTTGCCCACTCACTTAAAGTATTTATATTCCTCTGCAAAGTTTCATAGTGCTCTGCACACTTTGCTCTGCCACTCATCTTAGTGTCATCTGCAAACTTTGACACACTACACATGGCCCCAACTCCAAATCATCTATATAAATTGTGAATAATTGAGGTCCCAACACTGATCCCTGAGGCACCCCACTAGTTACTGATTGCCAGCCAGAATAGCACTTATTTATCCCCACTCTTTGCTTTCTATTAGTCAACCAATCCTCTATCCATGCTAATACTTTACCCATAATGCCATGCATCTTTATCTTATGCAGCAGCCTCTTGTGCAGCACTTTGTTGAAGGTCTTTTGGAAATCTATGTACACCACATCCACTAAGTTCCCATTGTTCACCTTGCTCATAATGTCTTCATAGAACTCTAAAAGATTTGTTAAGCATGACCTGCCTTTCATGAATCCATGCTGCATCTGCCCAATGGGACAATTTCTATCCAGATGCCTTGCTATTTCTTCCTTGATGATAGACTGAAGCATCTTCCCCACTACAAAGGTTAAGCTAACCAGTCTATAATTCCCCATTTTTTCTCAAATTCCCTTTTTAAACAGTGGCGTCACATTTGCTGTTTGCCAATCTGCTGGAACTGTACCAGAGTCTGGTGAATTTTGGAAAATTTCCACAAGCGCATTTGCTATTTCTCCCACCATCTCTTTTAGTACCCTAGGGTGCATTCCATCAGGGCCAGGAGACTTGCCTATGCTTAGTTCCATTAGCTTGCCCAACACTGCCTCTTTGATGATAATGTTTGTTTCCAGGTCCTCACCGACCTTCATCTCTTTGTCAATTACTGGCATGTTATTAGTGTCTTCCACTGTTAAGACCGACACAAAATACCTGTTCAATGCCTCAGCCATTTCTTCATACTCTAATACTAAATGCCCCTTCTCATCCTCTAAAGGACCAACGTTTACTTTAGCCACTCTTTTTTGTTTTATATATTTATAGAAACTTTTTCTATCTGTCTTTATATTCTGTGCTAGTCTTTTCTCATGTTCTATCTTACTTTTCTTTACAGCTCTTTTTGTGGCTTTCAATTGACTTTTAAAGTTTTCCCAATCTTCTAGTTTCCTGCTGTTCTTGGTCACTTTGCATGCCTTCTCTTTCAATTTGATAGCCTCCCTTTTTTCCTTAGACGCCCATGGCAGATTACCCCTTTTCTTAAAGTCCTCCCTTTTCACTGGAGTATACTTTTGCTGAGCACTTTGAAAAATTGCTTTAAAAGTCCTCCACTGCTCGTCAACTGACCCAAAATAAAATCTTTGTTTCCAGTCCACTTTAGCTAAGTCCTCCCTCATTCTATTGTAGTCTTCCTTGTTTAAGCACAGGACCCTTTATTGGATTTTATCTTCACACTCTCATCCATATTCTAAATTCACCCACACTGTGATCACTCCTTCCAAGAGAATCCCTAACTATGAGGTCATTAATTATCCCTGTCTCATTACACAGGACCAGATCGAGGATAGCTTGCTCCCTTGCCGGTTCCATTACATGCTGTTCAAGAAAACTATCACGGATAACTCAACAAATCCCTCCTCAAGGTTACCCTGCATGAGCTAGTTCGACCAATCTACATGTAGATTAAAAACCCCCATGATAATTGCAATTTTTACAGGCATTTCTTGTTCATTGCCTGCCCCAATGTGATGTTATAGGTCTATCAGTGACTTTTTTTTCTTAGAATTTCTAATTTCCACCCAAATGGATTCAACCTTATTCTCCATAGAACCTCTGTCATCTCTCAACACTGCCCTGATGTTGTCCTTGAACATCAGAGCTTTTAACACCTCCTTTACCTTCCTGTCTGTCCTTCTGAATAGTCTGATACTCCTGAATATTTAACTCCCAGTCACGACCATCTTGTAACCATGCCTCCATAATCGCTACTATATTCAGTTGCAATGATTTGTGCCATTAACTCATTGACCTTGTTACGAATGCTATGAGCATTCAGGTAAAGTGTCCTTATGCCAGCTTTTGTACCCTCATGATTTCCAACATTTCTCATAATATCTCCTGAGCTATCCTTTCTTTTTACTTGTTCCATAATCTGCCTTGTACTTAAATCCTCCTGCATACTTTTATATTTAACATACTTCCTCTTGTTTTCCCTTTCCCTCCTTCCCCCCACCCCCCAACCCCCCCCACTGCCCAACTCACTAGTTTAACGTCTGAGTGACCACCCTATTTATTCTTTTCGCCAGAACACTGGTTCCAGATTAGTTCAGGTGGAAACCGTCCAATTGGTATAGATTCCCCAGTTCCAAAACTGATGCCAATGCTCCATGAAATGGAATCCCACTTTCCCACACCACTCCCTTAACCATTTATTTATTTCCCCAATTTTCTTATCCCTGAGCCAATTTGCACATGGCTCGGGCAATAATCTAGAGATTATGACCCTTGAGGACCTGTTCCTGAATTTCATTCCTTATGCTTTATAATCCCCAAACTGGCCCTCCTTCCTAGCCTTGCCTATGTTTTTGTCCCAACGTGGACCACAACAACTGGGTCCTCCCCCTCCTTCTCCAATATTATTTTTAGCCAGTCAAAAATGTCCTGCACCCTGGAACTGGGCAGGTAACACACCATGTAGGCTTACAAAGGACTATATCTGTCCCCCTAATTATAGAATCCCCTATAACTACCACTTGTCTTTTTGCTTCCCCCTCTTGAATGGCCTTCTGCACCATGGTGCCGTGGTCAGCTGACTTATCGTCCCCCACAGCCCTTTTCCTCATCCAAACAGGGAACAAGCATCTCAAACATGTTGGAGAAGGTCAAGAGCTGAGGCTCCTCCATTCCTGAACTCAGAATCCCCCTACCTGCCTCACTTACAGTCACACCCTGTTGTCCCGGATCACTAACTGAATTTGAATTACTTAATCTACCAGGTGTAACAGCCTCTTGAAACAAAGGGTCCGAGTAACTCTCCCCCCACCAGATGTGCCGCAGTGTTTGAAGCTCAGATTCCATATCGTCAACACTGAGCCGGAGTTCCTCCAGTAACCAACACTTGCTGCAGATATGGTCCCTGCCATTCACAATGGGATCAGCCAGCTCCCACATCATACAGCCGCTGCCCAAATGTATCAGTTCACTCACCTTCCCAAAGCGTAATTTGACCGCTCCCACTGCTCCCGCTGCTGCTGCAAAATGGAGACTGACTCTTGAGGCAAGTCCTTTTAAAGGGAGGATAGTCTTGGGAATACTTCCAGGCAAGTTATTTGGGTGGAACTGAGACATAAGAAAGGGATGTTCACCTTATTGGGATTGTACTGCAGACACCGCCCCCCCCGCCCCCCCCCCCCCCCCCAACACCCCCACCCCAATAGTCAGTGGGAAATAGAGAAACAAATTTGTAAGGAGATCTCAGTTATCTGTAAGAATAATAGGATGGTATGGGATTTGAACTTTTTAAACATAGACTGGACTTGCATTGTGTTAAGGCCTTGGATGGAGAAGAATTTGTTAAGTACGTACAAGAAAATTTTCTGATTCAGTATGTGGATGTGCCTACTAGAGAAGGAGTAAAACTTGACATATTGTTGGGAAAAAAGGCAGGGCTGATGACTGAGGTGTCAGTGGGGGAGCACTTTGGGCCAGTGACCATAATTCTATTAGTTTCAATATAGTGATGGAAAAGATTAGACCCCGATCTAAAAATTAAAGTTCTAAATAGGAGGAAAGCCAACTTTGATAATATTAGGCAAGAACATTCAAATGTTGATTGGGGGAAGATGTTTGCAGGTAAAGGGAAAGCTGGAAAATAGGAAGCCTTCAAAAATGAGATAATGAGAATCCAGAGACAGTACAGTCCTGTAGGGTGAAGGGGAAGGCTGGTAGGTGTAGGGAATGCAGGATGACTAGAGAAATTGAGGTTTTACTTAAGAGTTAGAAGAAGCATATGTCTGGGAAAGACAGCAGAGATCGTGAATCCCTAGAACAGTATAAAGGCAGTAGGAGTATACTTAAGTGGGAAATCAGGAGGGCAAAAAGGGGACATGAGATAGTTTTGGCAAATAGGGTTAAGGACAACCTAAAGGGAAATCAGGAGGGCAAAAAAGGGACATGAGATAGTTTTGGCAAATAGGGTTAAGGACAATCTAAAGGGAAATCAGGAGGGCAAAAAAGGGACATGAGATAGTTTTGGCAAATAGGGTTAAGGACAATCTAAAGGGATTCCACAAAAACATTAAGGACAAAAGGGTAACGAGGAAGAGAATAGGCCTCAGCAAGGCAGCCTTAGTAATTTGCTTCAGTGTTTAGTGTGGAGAAGGGTATGAAAGATAGAGAACGTGGGGAAATAAATTGCGACATATTGAAACATGTCCATTATACAGAGGAGGAGGTGCTGGATGTCTTAAAGTGCATAAAGGTGTATAAATTCCCAGGACCTGATCGGATGTATTCTTAGAAGTCAATGGGAATCTCGGGAAGTGATTGTTGAGCCCCTTGCTGAGATATTTGTATCATCGATAGCCACAGGTAAGGTGCTGCAAGACTGGAGGTTGGCCAACATGGTGACACTGTTTAAGAAAGATGGTAAGGAAAAGCCAGGGAATGATAGACCGATCAGCCTGACATCCTGAGGGACAGAATTTACATGTATTTGGAAAGGCAAGGATCTAACTAGGGAACATCAACATGGCTTCGTGCATGAGAAATCTTGATTGAATTTTTTGAAGAAATAACGAAGAGGATTGACACAGGCAGAGCGGTGGTCGTGATCTATGTGGACTCCAGTAAGGCGTTCGACAAGGTTCCTCATAGTAAACTGGTTAACAAAGTTGGATCACATGGACTAGAGGGAAAACTAGCTATTTGGATACAGAACTTGCTCGAAGATAGAAGATGGAGGGTGATGGTGGAGGGTCGCATTTCAGACTAGAGGCCTGTGACCAACGATATGTCACAATGATCGGTGCTGGGTCCACCTCTTTTCGTTATTTATATAAATGATTTGGGTGTGAACATAGCAGGTATAGTTAGTAAGTTTGCAGATGACACCAAGATTGTAGGTGTAGCAGACAGCAAAGAAAGTTATCTCAGAGTACATGATCTGGATCAAATGGGCCGAGGAGTGGCAGATGGAGTTTAAGGCGTTTTATTACTATACCTAAGGAAACCTAAACACATAAATAGAAAGCAGGCCATACCACCAGTGCTTCACTGGAGGCTCACTGATGATGTTACCTAGTATGGTGATGCAACATCTGAAAATGAGCCTTCCAGCTCAGCGAGCAAACCCCTACATCCAGAAACTCAACCTGAGCTACAAATCTTCACAAAACTCACTAAGGTGGAGGTTAATTTAGATAAATGTGAAGTGCTGCATTTTGGAAAGGCAAATCAGGGCAGGACTTATACACTGAATGGTAAGGTCTTGGGGAGTGTTGCTGAACAAAGAATTTAGAGTGCAGATTCATTGTTCCTTAAAAGTGGAGTCACAGGTAGATAGGATAGTGAAGAAGGCATTTGGTATGCTTTCTTTTATTGGTCAGTGCATTGGGGAGTTGGGAGGTCATGTTGCGGCTGTACAGGATATTGATTAGTCCACTTTTGGAGTATTGTGTTCAATTCTGGTCTCCCTGCTACAGGAAGGATGTTGTGAAACTTGAAAGGATTCAGAAAAGATTTACAAGGATGTTGCGGGGGGTTGGAGGATTTGAGCTATAGGGAGAGGCTGAATAGGCTGGTGCGTCAGAGGCCATAGAGGTTTATAAAATCATGAGGTGCATGGATAGGGTAAATAAGCAAGGTATTTTTCCCAGGATGGGAAAGTCCAAAACTAGAGGACATAGGTTTAAGGTGAGAGGGGAAAGATTTCACATAGAGGGTGGTGTGTGTATGGAATGAGCTGCCAGAAGAAGTGGTGGAGGCTGGTACAATTTTACTTCAAAGATATCTGGATGGATATATGAAGAAGAAGGGTTGAGAGGGATATTGGCCAAATGCTTGCAAATGGGACTGGACTTACCTTGGATATCTTGTTGGCATGGACAAGTTGGACCGAACAGTCTGTTTCTGTGCTGTATATCTCTATGACTCTATGGGTAGTGTCCCAGATGGTGATGGAATAAGATACTTCAATCACAGCCCATCCACTCTGTCTACCCCTTTTCCCTTTATTCTCTTTGTGTTTCTTTTCTCTTTTTCCTCTTTTGCCAGCAGCCTGAAGCAGAGTGTGGTCGGCCAACAGCCCAGATGGCTACTTGTTGGGAACTGGTGGAGTCCATTCACTCCACGTGGAAACTCTTATGGAAAGACTGTAATGTCTATCTTCTTAACTTTATTTCTTATTTTCCTCCTTATATTTGTACTATGTATACCTGTAGCGTAGTGTAACCTTTTTTTTGTTTTTTTTGTACCTAAGAATTGTGTGTGAGTGACATTGTACCCCTGTCACTGTACTCATGGTCTTCTGTAACTTGAGTACACGTGACAATAAATTTAATTCTAATTGCTTCTGCTGCCGAACACTAACAGGCAGGAAGAGTCTGGAGAGGTTGGACATCCCCACCTGCCATCAAGAGGCAGCTAAACTGTCTAGTGCTGGCTCGAAGGACCGAATGGCCTACTCCTGGACTTATTGTCTATTGTCTAGTGGGAAAATCCCAATCAGCACCTGTGCTAAACAGCTTCAACTGACCTTTAATTTAGGCAGTTAAACCATTTCCTAGCCCTGCTGTCCCCCTTCCCACCTCTGGGATATGGCCCAAGGAGGAAAATTGAGCTGGGCTTGAAGCTCTGCACTTTCTAGCTTCTGTTCCCATTTCTGCAGTGTGCTAAAAGTCCAGCCACTATTTTTGAAATTTGTATTTTGACTCATAACTGCTCAATACTGTATCACTTAACATTAATGGCAATACTTCTCGAGTTTAACAGAATGGAATAGTTGCTAATGGAGTTGCATGTTTATCCTTGCTAATGTTATTAATACTAATCTAAGAGAGGCAGAGACTGTAATGAGCTGTCAACATGGATTTAAAAGCAATAGTTCTTGTCTTGAAAATCAATTAAAATTCTTTGAAGAGGTAACTAAGTTAAGAGTGCAGCTTATTCATTGTACATAGTTTCCTTGTCTTTTCTGAAAGCATTTATACACATGCTTGCTTCTAAAGATAACTGATTCTAATGGAATTGATGGCAAATGACTACCTAGATTGAAAATGGATAGACAAAAGTGCCCACATGACAGTAATGAATGGAAATTCCTGTCACTCAGGACAGTGATATGTGAAGTTCTGCAGAAGTTTATTCTGGCACCGATCCTGATTAAATCCTAATTACTTCCAATAATCAATGCAAGTAGAAATCATGCATAGCATGGATCACAGTCAGTCTCTCAGAACAATTAAGTGTCACACATCTCTCATTGCCATTATTAAACAACTTGAACAACCTGAATCTTACTTAAATTCATAGCAACAGACTAGCCCCACAGAGACCCATCAACAAGAAAATACTTTAAAGAACGGCAACTTCAAGCAAACACAATAAGCCGAATCTTCATTCTCACTGATAGTGAGCCTGTAGCAGGAAAGTTAAAAATCACGCAACACCAGGTTATAGTCCAACAGGTTTAATTGGAAGTACACTAGCTTTTGGAGCGACGCTCCTTCATCAGGTGATAGTGGAGGGCTCGATCGTAACACAGAATTTATAGCAAAAATTTACTATAACTGATGTAACTGAAATTATACATTGAAAAATTGATTGTCTGTTAAGCCTTTCATCTGTTAGAATACAGTGATAGTTTCACTTCTTTCACAAGTAAATCACAAAACCTTTTTTTTAAAAAGTTGCATTCTCAGGTTAGCTGTTAACAACGGTGATAGCTAGACAATATGTTGAAAGTGTTGGCCCCCTGTGTTCTCTGTCTATGCCATGATGTTTAGATTGACTCTAATCTAAAAAGTGAGATAACAGAGTTTTACATAAATTCATGCAGTTTTTGAGCTCAGAGTTCTACATGAATGCATGCAGTTTTTGAGCAAAGTACAATGTAACTCTGCAAGTACAAATTCACCCCACAAAATATATGTGTGCATGTGGGTCTTTGTCTGTGTGTGTGTCTGTCTGGGGTGGGGGTTGTGAGTGTGAGAAAGTGTGTGTGTGTATGTAGTGAGTGCAGAGTGTCTTAAGTCTGTGAGGGGGTGCATGTGTGAGTGTGTGTCTATAAGGGTGTGTGTAGGTATCTGTGTGCGCGTCTGTGTGTACCTGTGTCCGTGTGTATGTGAGAGTGTGTGTGTGTGTAGGAATATCTGTGTGTGTGTATAGCGCAATGGTGATCACCTGTAATGTGACATGAACCCAAGGTCCCGGATGAGGCCCTCCCTATGGGTACCGAACTTAGCTATCAGCCTCTGCTCAACCATTTTTCTCTGCTGCCTGTCCCGAAGTCCACCTAGGAGGATGGTCACTTGAAGGTCCGAGGCTGAATGTCCTGGACCACTGAAGTGTTCCCCAACTGGGAGGGAACCCTCCTGTCTGTTGATTGTTGTGGGCACCGCAGCAAGTCTGAGTCTATAGTGCTCCTCCCAAGACTTGGGTAAAGTGGGTCACCCACCCCCACCACACTCATCAAATCATTTATAATAGCTGTTTAATTTAATTAATTGTTTAATATTAAATTTAAACAATCTAATATTTAGTTAAAATAACCAAAGGGAAGGGAGCCCGCAGCTCTCAGCAAGCAGGACCCCCTCCCCCACTCTCTCCAGCTGCAGCAGAGGCGTCCACAGCCGCCCCTGGAGACTTACCTACGGTGACAAGCCTTGTAGAAATGATCTCCAAACTGGATGCGAAGATCGACACTTTTATCGAAGAATCCCGAAATCGATGGGACTCACTCTCGGCCGCACTGCAGAAGCACGACCAAGACATCCAGGAAATCGAGCGACGAGTTGGAGGGGCGGAGTTAAAGGCCGCGACCTCCGAAACTACACAGCGAGTCCAGACCTTAGAGAATTACATTGACGACCTTGATAATCGAGATCGTCGAAAAAATATTCGTTTGCTGGGCCTTCCCGAACGGGAAGAGGAAGGCCAGCTTACAGCATTCCTCGAGCAGTGGCTGCCACAGCTTTTAAATCTGGAAGCTGGATCAGGCCGGGTAAGGGTGGAATGGGCCTACCGGGTCGCAATACGCGGGCCCGGCTCGAACCAGCGCCCACACCCGGTCCTGTTTCGGCTGCAGAGCTATAGGGAGAGGCAGATACGCCTAGAAGCTTCTAGAAATCTTGGAAAAGACCCCCAAGCTATGATCTATAAAGGATCCAAGATCATGTTATTCCAGGACTTTTCCCCAGTTCTGGTCCGAAAGAGGAAGGCATTCGACGAGGTGAAGAAGCGTTTAAGGGACTTAAATATTCAGTACTCCTTACGCTACCCAGCGATGCTACGCTTTAAACATGAAGGAACCGTATATAACTTCGGATCACCAGAAAAGGCTAAGGAATTCTTGGACTCTCTTAGATAAACTGTAAGAGATAATGGATGTTGGTCTGCCTTTCCCCCCGCTTTGGTTTATATCCCCCCCTTTTTTTTTCTTTTTTCTTACCTTACTGTTTAATATTATCATGGGGGGGTGGGGAGAGGGATTTGATTTTCTCCCCCCCCCTTGGGGTTGTTTTCTTTTAGTATTTTATATATATATGTGGGTATGTATGTATATGTGTGTAAATGTATATATATATGTATGTAACTGGGGGGTTTGGTTAATGTTGGTGGGAGGAGGTGGTTACCTTATTCTACTTTACCTCTGTCTTTAGGAGCGGGGTTGTTTCTCCCTTGTTATTTTGTATTTAATTACTATTTGTTGAGGTTGTAATTTTATAGTTATATGTTTATATATGGTATTAACATTACCAAATATATCTAGGTGTTGGTATGGGTGGGGGTAGGGTGCTCACTGTTAACTCTAGCTTTGTATTATATCTGAATTCTCCTCATTTTATTGAGGAGCGCCTGGGTCAAGGGTGGGGCATTGGTTGGGAGAGGATATGATGGACTTTTGGAGAGGAAGTGACACCCCCTGGGAACAAGGGGGAAAATCTCCATTTAGATACGTTTTATTTTTTTTATTTAGAAATAGTTTTTTATTATACTGTTGAGAGTGTATTAGACAGCCTTTAGTTTGGAGATTTTATAAGCTCTATGCTCGGGATGTTCTGGATAAGGTTTCCCCTCCCGAGGGGTCTCGGATTTGCCCAGATGATTATGGTTGATCAGTTGGTTAAGTGGTTAAGGGGAGTAATTCGCCAGTCAAAAGGAAGAAAATATTATCAAATCTTAAGAAAGAAAGAGTTGATATAGCTCTCCTACAGGAGACACACCTGTCGGATAAAGAACACTTGAAATTACGACAGGGTGGATTTGATCAGGCCTTTTTTTCTTCTTTTAGCTCAAAAAGCAGGGGAGTTGTTATTCATGTTCGGAAGAATTTCCCTTTCAAAATCCTAAATCAGATAAAAGACGAATCTGGACGATACATTTTGATTAAAGCCCTTATAAATGGAGAGGAATATGGGATTTTAAATTTGTACTGCCCCCCGGCACACCCCTTTAAATTTATAACGGAAGCCTTTTCAAAATTGATGGCTTTTGGTGCCCGTCATACAATTATAGGGGGAGGCTTTAATTGTATTATGGATCCGGAAATAGATAGGATTCCCAAGAATACTGCAGGAGTATCTCCCAGATCTAGACAATTGGTGGATCTGAACAAAGAATTAGGATTAGTAGATATATGGAGATGTCTTCATCCACAGGGCAGAGATTTTTCTTTCTACTCCAATCCACATAAATGTCATACCAGAATTGATATGTTTTTTGCCCCCTCGATTTTTTTAAATTCCATATCATCCTGTAAAATAGGTAGTATAGCATTTCCAACCACGCTGCTGTATATATGGAAACTAAGGCAAGGAATAATTGGACATCCCCTCGGCATTGGCGTATGGACCCTTTCCTAATGAAAGATAGTAAATTTGTAAAGTACTTCTCTCAAGAATTTGAAACTTTTTTAGAAATTAATTCAGGTATGGCTAGCAACCCATCAATGATGTGGGAGACCATCAAAGCTTACACGCGAGGTTTGATCATCTCCTACTCAGCGACCCAGAAAAAATTGAAGGGAGAACAACAGCATCTGCTTGAAGCTCGCTTAAAAGCAGCTGAAACAGCATACACTGATAGACCTTCTATTATTAAATTGCAAAGGATTACGGCTCTTAGGACAGCTCTAAACACTACACTTACTCAAACGGCTAAGAGGGAAATATTATTTGCAAAACAAAGGTTATATGAATATGGCGACAAACCGGGTAGATACTTAGCATTTCTTGCAAAGAAAAAAAGGCCCCTCAGACTATTACGTCTATCAAGGAAAGTACGGGTATTTTGACTCATGATCATAAAAAGATTAATGCGATCTTTAGAGAATTTTATTCTGAGTCATATAAATCGCACGATTGTGAAGATAGGACTAGGAGGATGCAGTCATTTTTAAAAATTTGACCTTTCCGGGCCTAACTCCGGAACAGGTATCGGTCCTAAATGCTCCTCTAACAGTCCAAGAAATACTTGATGCAATTAGGGAACTTCAGAGCGGTAAGGCACCGGGCCCAGATGGTTTTCAAGCTGAATTCTCTAAAGAATTTACAGAAATATTGGCTGGTCCACTTATGAACATGTATAACTATGCATATAGTCAGGGCTGCCTCCTGCCTTCGCTGAAAGAGGCAAATATCTCTCTTATCCTTAAAAAAGGAAAGGATCCAGAAGATTGTACATCATATAGACCAATATCCTTGCTAAATGTAGATTTTAAAATCCTTTCTAAAACGTTAGCACTGAGACTAGAAAGGGTACTGCCACATATTATAAAGGAGGATCAGACGGGGTTTATTAAGGGCCGTAGATCATCCAATAATATTAGAAGGGTTTTGAATATGATTCAAGCCTGTCATCAGGGAAAGATACCAGGAGTAGTAGTTTCATTAGACGTGGAAAAGGCATTTGATAGGGTTGAATGGTCATATTTGTTTTACACATTGGAATGGTTTGGTGTTGGACAGGTGTTTACCAAATGGGTCTCAACATTATATAGTGATCCCAAAGCAGTTGTGGTTACCAATGGATTAGGTTCGGATAGCTTCAGTGTGGGTAGGGGTTGCTGTCAGGGATGTCCCCTCTCGCCATTGTTATTTACACTAATAATTGAACCATTAGCAGAAGCTATACGAGCTGATCCTAATATAACGGCCCCGAGGATTGGTACAGGTAAACATAAAATTATCCTTTATGCAGATGATGTTCTTCTATTCCTCAGTAATCCTCTGATGTCCATACCTCGCCTAATCCAAGTTATCAATACATTTAGTGCATTCTCAGGCTATAAAATTAATTTTTCAAAATCGGAGGCTATGCCAATGGGTGGCCTTGCTATGACACCCCACTTAGTGGACGGATCTCTTTTTCCCTTTCGTTGGTCCCTGGAGGGCTTCTTATATTTAGGCATTTTTATTACTCCAGTATTTGGTCAGTTGTATAAGGCTAATTTTGTGCATTTACTGGAAAGGATAAGGCAGGACCTCCAGCGATGGGGAGACCTTCCAATTTCCTGGTTGGGTAGAATTGCACTAATTAAAATGAATGTCCTGCCCCATCTCCTATATCCGGTGATGCTGCCGAGGATGGCTCTACGTAAATTATATGGCTGGCTGGGTTCCTTTATCTGGAATCATAGACGGCCCCTCATTAAGCTGAAGAAGCTACAGCTTCCACAGACAAGGGGAGGATTGGACTTCCCAGGTTTTAGGAAATACCAGTTAAGTTCCCTATCAAGTTACATAGCTGATTGGGTCTTGTCTGATCCACAATCAATCTGGTTGGACATCGAGGCCTCTCAAATAAAATACCCACTTATTAACCTTTTATTTTCAGACAAGAGGAAAATCATTACAGATCACTGTAAAAACCCTATAATACTAAACACAATTAAGGCTTGGAATATAATGCGGCAAAATGAGGGTAATTCACATAAAACATCCCCCTATGCACCAATAGTGGGAGCATGGGGATTCCAACCGGGGTTTACAGATGCCACTTTTAAACTCTGGAGATCCAGGGATATCTCATGTTTAGGGGACCTATTTAAAGATGGGGTCCTGATGTCTTTTGAACAGCTGCGTCAGAAATTCGGATTACCTAATGGAGACCTCTTTCGATACTTCCAAATTTGAGACTATATACAGAAGAAGACTACGTTATTAGATAGTCTTTATAAATCAGATAGAGAATGTAGTGTCCTACGACCAGTGGGGGTATCTTCCGTCAGTACTATTTATCATTTACTACATGATGAAGTATCAGGAGATATGGATAATCTGCTTAAAACATGGGATCAGGATTTGGGACTAGAAATCTCTATAGAAACATGGAATGATATTTTGGAAAACGCTAGAAGAATTACTATCTGTAACAGAACCCAGGCTATCCAGCTGAAGATACTTCATAGGGCCCATATAGCACCGGTTCGATTGGCAAAATTTAAGGCAGGAGCATCTCCAATGTGTCCCAAATGCAAAATAGAGGTGGGCACTCTTGTACATTGTCTATGGACCTGTTATAAGATCCGTATATATTGGATTAAAGTAGCAAGTACCTTGACAGAAATTTTAGGTACGGAAATTAAAGTGGACCCTGTATCTCTCCTTTTGGGCTTTTCGAACTTTCCCTCCCTGGACATGTACGGGAAGAGACTATTTTCTATTCTCTCTTTCTGTGCAAGGAAAAATATTTTGGTGAACTGGGTGGCTGAGGGCTCCCCTGGACTTTCAAATTGGCACAGATTAATTATGGAATGTATTCCCCTTGACTTCCTTACAAATATGGTGCACTGAAAGACCAAATTATTTTATAAAATATGGCAGCCCTTCTTGAATTACATAAATACAGATATTTCGGCTATCCTAACAAGGGCTTTTATTTAATTGAGATTACAAACCTGGCTGGTCCAGGACCCCTGAGGAGAGGAATCCGGCAGGAATACGGGTTTTAGTACATCTGATGTTAACACATTCCGAGCATGTAAGAGACTTAAATATACACTCTGGTTAGTTGTAGGTTAGATTAGTAGACAGTTGAGTTTTGTTTTTTTTCTTTTTCGGTTTTTTTTTTCTTTTGTTAAATTTTGGCTATTGTATATTTGATTTAATTGTATATCAATGTTTGTATTTGAGAGTTTTGTTTATTTTTGTAAACTTGTAAAAATGTTAAATTTCTAATAAAAATATCTCTAAAAAAAATTCAAAAAAGGTTTTGTGATTTACTTGTGAAAGAAGTGAAACTATCACTGTATTCTAACAGATGAAAGGCTTAACAGACAATCAATTTTTCAATGTATAATTTCAGTTACATCACACTGTAAATTTTTGCTTTAAATTCTGTGTTAGGATCGAGCCCTCCACTATCACCTGATGAAGGAGCGTCACTCCGAAAGCTAGTGTGCTTCCATTTAAACCTGTTGGACTATAACCTGGTGTTGTGTGATTTTTAACTTTGTACACCCCAGTCCAACACCGGCATCTCCATATCATGTAGCAGGAAAGGCATTTAAATTCAGCAGGTGGTGGTTATCTGAATGCAAACAATGTTCTCACCTCACACCAACTGAAGCACTTAATCCTTCAAAGGAGCACATTTAAGAGCCTTGCCAACATTGGGATTAACCCAGCAGCAGGTGGGCCAACCACATGAATGGTAACTGCAACAATGTAGGCTGTTTATCACTCCTGGGGGAAAGGGATCTCTTGATCAAAGTGCCTGATGATTGGACTGGACATCATGAAGGTGGCAAGAATGAGGGGAGGGGCAAGGGGGCACTGAAGCCCATTACCTGCCTCAGCTGCTGACCCCCGGCCTCTCTCCCTGTTATTCCCATGCTGCAAATCTATATTCCACCTCACATTACTGACCTGGGGCCTGGGTCACTCTATGATCCTGGGGTTCTGATCAGACCAGAGTCTCTTCTGTGGCACTGTTGAGCACCAGCACTGCTGGCATCCATCTACCCAAGCAGCTCTGTGACCAAAATGTGCACCCTCGGGCTCTCAATGCCAGGTGATGACCCACCAGTGCCCAATTGGCTAGTAGCTTGATGGGCTATCCTAATAAGATGCAGTGTAGGTCATTCAGCAGCCAGCAGTCAAGATCCCACCCACCCCTAGTGTCTCAACAAGATTCTGTCCATAATAATATTTCTTCATGTTTTAATTGTGCATTTATTCTGAACCGGTTGCTGTTCAGTAACGTTCACAAAATTAGAAGCCTGAGAAAAAGTAAATCATTTTCAAACATTGTGAAAAACAGAAGACACTTTGGCTGACAGGTTCAAACTTATACTGAGGTTTGAGCACCAATTCTGGGCTGACAGTCCCAGTACAATACTGAGGGTGTGCTACATGATCCAGGAGGTCACCTTTCAGGTGAGACAATGAACCAAAATCCTCATTTGCCTTCCCAGGTGGATGTAAAGAATCTCTGGGTTCTCTTTCAAAGAAACAGTGGTGTTTTTCCCAGTGACCCAGCCAATAGCTAATCCTCAACCGTCATCACTAGAACAGATTATTTGGGTGTTATTATCTTGCTGCAGGCTCAAGAGAAGTCTGAGTCTGAAATAGGAGCATCTTTAATGATAAAATTATTATTATGTGTAAAACAATTGTTAAAAGATTTGAAGTGAAATATTGCCATCTGTTGGTTAGATGAGCTATAAATATAAATCTCAAAAAGCATGGAGAAAGAGAAGTGAGTTTTATAATCCCAAATGACTGGGCAGTCTTAGCTTATTTCATTCAGACATGACACAATGAGAAAATCTTCTGTGGCATTAAAGTGAGAGTCTATTGGTAGATAGTGGGAAAAGAAGCTGATTTAGTATTTATGACAACGTAGCCATGATCTAGAAGATGAATAACACATGGCTTTTAAAATGTCCTCAGTAATTGCATGAGCGCTATTCTCTATCTTTGCATTACATACAGAAACGATATACTCTCTCTCTCCTACAGGAGCATGCTGCCTGGTACTAGGGTGAGCTGGCTTTGGCTTTCCCTTTCTCAATATAGCTGAAAGGATTCGGTTTGATGCAATCTAGACCAACAGTTAACCCAGATATCAAGGGGAGGGCTGCAACAGCAGAAATAACTGCATTAAATCGGAATGTTGATACTGTAACATTGTTACAAAGTCAATCCAGGTTCACCATTAAGGATACTACTCAACCTTGTTTAAAGCAGATAATGAGAGCAATTTTCTTGATTTAGACAGTTTATCTGAATCTACATTTCAAAACCTAAAACATGCAGATTATCAATGGATGGCAGCCTTGTGCAATATTCTAGAATTGAAAATAAATAATTCTTTTTCAAAGTACAAGCTGTTTATTGCACGTTTACTGACTTCCCTCAAAAAAATCCAGAAAATATAAGAAATATATGGCAGTCTACGAGCAAACTTTGCAAATGAGAAAGAAGAGAACAAAGAATGAGGGGAATAGAAAGTTTTAAAACGATTTGCATTTAAATAGCGCTTTTCTTTTCTTTATTCTCTTATGGTTGTGGACTTCACCGGCTGGGGCAATCTTTATTACCACCTTGAATTGCCCTTGAGAAGGTGATGGTGAGCCACTTTCTTGAACTGCTAAAGCCCTTGGGGTGTAGAAACATACACAGTGCTGTTAGGAAGGGAGTTCCAGAATTTTGACCCAGAGACAATAAAAGGAATGGTGATATGTCCCAGTCAGGATAGTGTATCCTCTACCTCTATGTATCAATTAGGTCAGCTCTGAAGACTTATATTTTTCAACTGAAAGAGACCCAGCCTGGCACACATGCACACGGGAGGTGATGGTCTCGTGATATGAGAACAGAATAGAGTAGAATAAAATAAAATAGAATAGAATATCCTTTATTGCTAGACTATTAATCCAGAGAGCCAACTAATATTCCAGGGACCTGGTTTCAAATCCCATCATGGCAGATGGTAGGATTTGATATCAATGAAAAAGAATCTGGAATTAAGAATCTAATGACGACCATGAAACCAATGTCGATTATCATGAAAAACCCACCTGGTTCACTAATATCCTTTAAGTAAAGAAATCTGCCATTCTTACCTGATCTGTATTATGTGTGACTCCAGACCCACAGCAATGTAGTTGACTCTCAACTGCTCTCTGAGTAATTAAGGATGGGCAATAATGCTGGCTCAGCCAGCGATGTCCTCAAACTATAGGTGAATACATGTGTATTCTTGACTATTCTCCCTACACCTTCAGCAGTGAGTATCTTTTTTTATCATTTAACAATGAGAACTGCACACACAAAGTAAGAAGACAATGGCTTTGGTCCTCCTGATGTGGAGGACATTACAGTTTGTTTGGGGCTGAATGTTGAACAAAAAGCATTGGAGAGGTCAAAAATAACAGTGAACACCAGAGCTGGCATTGGGGAGATGAGGTCGACTCCACATCCTCAAATATTATAAGCATGTGAATGAGGAAGACACGGAGGCAACGATAGGTCCTTCAGAAACAGCAGTGGATTCCAAGAATGGGAAGATTTGCAGGCTACAACTAGATACATAAAAATGAATTCAAGTAGGGTAGTCCTACACAGATAGACAGTGAAAAAGAAGCATTGGAGAAGAATTGTGTGGCACTGTCAAAGGCTGCAATGAAGTTGACAAGGGCAAGGGAAGATGATATTGCACTACAATCACAGAAGATGGCATTCATAACTTTGGTTAGGGCTGAGTCAGAGCTGTAACAAAACCACAAGATGTGTTGAAATTTAATCCAATAACTCCGGCACCAGTCAACACTTAATATCGCTGACCCTCAAATCATAAAATGAGGATGAGGCAGAACTTTCAGATAAGGACTCTCAACAGGTATTTGCTTCATTGTCTTCTGGATAAAAAAAAGTAAGATGATTGTTCTTGTTGCTTTATTGTTTGTAAAAAAGTTTGGGATTTGGACCTTTCAGTGAATGGCTCAGATAGCTTGAGGTAGAACATAAGGTAAACTGGTAACAGTAAAATTCCTGAAACTACAGCCCTGAGAGACTGGTGGCTTTTTTGTTACCAAGTTTATTTTGAAAGCTGCATGTACTTCGGAGAAAAAAAAAGCAATTTATTGAGCCACACAAGAAAGCAAATTGTTATTCAATACTACAGATCAGTCTGAAAAAGCATGGTAAAACTGCGTTGAAATACCCAATGGCCATGTTTCAATGTCCATTGTACTGTGTTCAACCAAACAATACAACTCCAGTCAAATCAATACTGCTGACCTGTGCCCAGGAGCTCATCTGCAGCATTGCAGGAGCATGACTTGACTGTCAAAAGTGGCCTTTACTGATGGTGATGATAACCAGCATCCCCCTGAAGGTTACATCTCAAGCTTAAACCTTCACATCTCACTCATCCCTGACTGCGCAGCAAACCCTGCCAGTTCATATCCTGTGATAGTCCAAAGTGGAGGCCTTTACATCAAAAGATAAATAAGAAAATATTTATAACCCATTATTAATCATTAGGTACATTCCCATTTAAGATTCTGATGGTCATTTATTCCTATTTAACAAAGAAGGAGCTACTGACTGACAACTATACAGCCTGTTATGCATCATTCATGCCCATTCCCTATCTTATTCCCAAACTATCCTTTCTTACAACTTTGTCTCCTCTTAGTCTCCTCCTTTCCCTCAGTAGCTCTGAAATCAATTGGATTTCAATGGCAATCATTGAGGAAGTATGCATGTTGCCCATTTTTCATTCTAAAGTGTTACTTTTCTCTCACACCTTCTGGGGAACCCATAAAACTGCACAGTGATTTATGATCTTCAACATTTTGACTTTGTAAGGAGGACTTGATCCTGCTCCTGAGCCAGAACAGCTGGTTTCAAGTCCCACTTTTTCAGGATTTGATTGCCAGATAAGGCATATTTACAATGTGGTCAAGCAAGTTTCTCAGCATCACCTTGTAAATACTTTCAACATATACCAATGGTAGGTGACAAGAGTGGGAGATATTTCTGATCAAATATGTGTTGGAAACAAATTACAGCCTCTATTATCACTATATATTCAGACTACAATTTATATGTGAAAACATACATGGCCACACAAGATGAACACCTTGAGGGATCTGGTTGGCTCAGTTGGCTGGATGCTTCTATGAATCAGATTGATGCCAATAGCATTGAGGTGACTCCCATTGCAGTTGGGACCTTACTTCTTGTCCTACCCATGATGGACAGCACAGCACTGTGAGTTACACCTGCTTTCAGGAAGAGGTTTGAAAAAGATTCCTTTGAGTGAAACATGAAGTTGCCATTTTCATAAGAAATCAATTTCCTGTCTTTTGTCGATACAAATAGGGAAACAATTCTCACCAAGAGAAAAGGACATTTTAACCTATTTTAGTTCATTCATGTAATTCTGCAGTTCTCTCTTTGTTTTGATGTAATCATAGGCCCTTATTTTATGAACTGGTCATTCTTTGAACAAGATTAACTACTTCTTACCATGATGAAAGGTGTACAGATATACACCAATTTTAGAGTTTGGATTTCAGACTAGTGGCAAATAATTATTTTGGTGAATGGTTTAAAAAATAATTAGGTCAGTCAGTCATTCCAGAACCATGACTTAATCCAGACTGCAGGGAACCTATGCAGTGTTAATCAAAGATAGTTTGTATTGTGCTGGGTTTCTGACAAACAATGTAAATATTGAGGGCCACGAGCTTGGTTTTCATTTAAGGACTGATTTTAAATGAGATACCCAGGGATTGGAAGTTTTTGACCAATCTGGGGACACCTGACTGGAGTCAGAAATGCAATGTATTTTCTCTCTTAAGAAGGAGTTTAGAACAGTTCAGAGAATAGGTTACATTAGTATTGCAAACTCTGATTTAACCAGCACCTTATGAACTGGCACTCTGAGTAAACTGGCAAAAATTACATACATGAAATACTGCAAAATTTACTGTATTATTCTGTCCAATTATTACAGATTTTAAAAGTTATTTAGCTCAATTGAATTGTCACACAAAATATCAAACAGTTGATTCAATATCGAGCCAATTTTGCATCAAATATCGCAATCTACTACGATATCCCAGCAGTCAGTTGAAGGGGTAAGTGAGAAGGCTCTCTGCCAGTGAGTTTTATTAAAGGCAAAGATGCGTTAATATTTAAGTGGTTTATGCTGTAAATAAAGTATGACAGTGATGTGTATACTCCCCTGAATTACTCCCTGGTCCCATAGGTGCCAGTTAATAAAACACATGCTGTACAAAGTTTGTTCATGCTACAACTGTGCCAGGAGCTTTTGATTTGAAATCAGCAAACTATTAATGCACTGAGAAATTCTAGACTTTTATTTTGTGTACATTGATCAGTTGAGTCAAACTTAAAGATTTGGGATAGAGGGGCAACCTCTCTGAATTTGACACTTTAAAGTGAAGATGTTGAGAAATAGCTAAAAATACAGCTTTGATGTGGGTTGTGAGATTTTTCAAACTCTGTTTTGTATTTCCATAGCTTGGTTTATCTTACCTTATTATTTTTCCTTTTACGTAATAAACTTCTGTCTTATTGTTATCAAAACCCTGCAGGTGTGAGTGTTCCAATCTATCTTGCACGGTTTATTTTGTTTGCCCCAGACAGAGGGCATTTGTCACCCCAGGGACCTGGAGGTGTGGCTTGATAGGTGGAGCATGCAGTCACTGTCTGTGGAATGTCCCCTGAGATGATGGTGATGTAGGTCTGGAGGAATAAGCGGCAAGTTGGAGTCGCCATGTTGCTGCTCTGGATTTCAAGATGGGAATTGTCGCTGTCTGGTTTGTAGCTGATGTGTGAGAGAATATCAGCAAGGTTACATAATGTCATATTAAAGATGCAAACACGTGTAAATAAATCTCTTGTTGCCCACTTGCGAGAATCTTATCTCGCCGTCCAATACTTGGTTAAAAAATGAAACTTTTTGCTCTTACCAGCAGGAAGCTCCTTGCTAGCCATTTCATATGATTTTCCAAAATTTCTTGACAGTGCCTACATTGTTCAGGGACTGGGAAGATTCCACCCTGAGCCATTGCACCAGGGATTAAAAGTACAACCTTCTGACACAGAGGCAAGAGTGCTATTGTAAAATCATGGTGACACATACAAAATCAATAACTTGCCATATATAAGCTAACTGTTAGATTTAACTTGTACAGTGGGGTATTTTTGTGTCTTAGAAAAACATGGTTGTCATGAGATCAATAACACAACTAATCTAATTTATTCACACAACTTTGAGTGTCAGGATTCATTTCTTCTTTGATTTGAAAGCAAACCTGTGCAATATCCAATACAACTTTCAACCTAATCAAGTTTCATTACTTCTAATGGAATATATAGCTTTTTATCAAATTACAGGCCGTGGAACAAATCATAATTCAAAATTCTGACTGTGGGGCTTATTTCCAGGCAAAGCAAATTGTCAAGTGTTTTGTATATGGTTTTTAACTAAATTCTTTCCTGCAAATGCATTTCATACAGCATACTCTCCCATAAATAAAAGTTTGCAAGACTAGAAATGTCATATCTAAAGTACAGTCATCATTCATTATAATACACCTGACAGTAAGTTCAGGAAATGCTCAGTTATTTGGGATGAACAAAATAGTCTCCAAATTGAACATTTTGAGTAATTTCTGTCATTATATTTGAAAGGGAGTCAGTTTTGAACCTGATAAGCACCAGTTGTGTCACAATATTTTTACTGTCTGTGTTACAAAGACATTTATATATATATATATACACACCACCATAGCAAATTCATCAGCCATATGCTTGTAATAGATAGCCCAAAGCAAATCTCCAGATTTATTACCCTTCTAAAATAAGAATACTAATTGGACAAATGCCATAAATCACATTTTTGTGGGTAAAGGAGAGTGATCTGATGGAATAAGGACAAATACAAACAATGGAACAAAGAAAATAAATTTGCGAGGAAGTAACTGGTAAAAATTGTGAAATGATGATTAATGATGGACATTGAATTACTTACTTTGGGGGTTAAAATGGAAAAAAAGGGATTTGTAATCAAACAAGTTCTGATTAAGAAGAACAATGAGAAAAGCAGAATATCACGCACTAAATCTTCCACTTTTTTGTTTAGAGATTGCCCACCAGTTACAATTCTTGGAACCATAACATCTACAACTTGGAGGATCACCCTTTTAATATTGTGGTTCATGTCACCACATGCAATGATATCATCTGACTCCATCCTGTTCTTATTACTGGGCTGGTTTCCTTTTGAGAATTCAAATGAAATTTTTAACTGAAGAAAGGAACAACACAGCAATATTCAAAGACTATACATGCTCATGCGCCTCACAAAGCCACAGATTAGTTAGCCAAAAGTCACACAACACCAGGTTATAGTCCAACAGGTTTAATTGGAAGCACACTAGCTTTTGGAGCAAGGTTTCTTCATCAGTGTTCCCCAACTGGGAGGGAACCCTCCTGTCTCTTGATTGTTGTGCGGTGCCCATTCATCCGTTGTCGCAGCCTTTCACGGTTTCCCCAATGTACTCAGAGTGTGGACATAGATACCACCATTACGCATGGGGACACCTTCCACCTTGTACATGGCAGGTACTCATGTGACTCAGCCAACGTTGTCTATCTTATACGTTGCAGGCAAGGATGCCCGGAGGCATGGTACATTGGGGAAACCGAGCAAATGCTATGACAACGGATGTATGGGCACCGCACAACGATCAACAGATAGGAGGGTTCTCTCCCAGTTGGGGAACACTTCAGTGGTCCAAGACATTCAGCCTCGAATCTTCGGGTGACCATTCTCCAAGGTGGACTTCGGGACAGGCAGCAGAGAAAAGTGGCCGAGCAGAGGCTGATAACTAAGTTCGGTACCCATAGGGAGGGCCTCAACCGGGACCTTGGGTTCATGTCACATTACAGGTGACCACCATTGCACTATACACACACACAGATACTCCTGCACACACACACTCTCACACACACACAGGCACTCCTATACACACATACACACGGACACACATACACACAGACGCGCACACAGACACCCATACACACCCTTACAGACACACTCCCACACTCACACATGCATCCCCTCACAGAATTAAGACACTCTGCACTCACTACACACACACATACACTTTCTCACACTCACAACCCCCAATCCAGACAGACAGACAGACAGACACACACACACACACAAAGACCCACATGCACACATATATTTTGTGGGATGAATTTGTACTTGTAGGGTTACATTGTACTTTGCTCAAAAACTGCATGCATTCACGTAGAACTCTGTGCTCAAAAACTGCATGAATTTATGTAAAACTCCGTTATCTCACTTTTTAGATTAGAATCAATCTAAACATCATGGCATAGACAGAGAACACAGGGGGCCAACACCTTCAACATATTGTCTAGCTATCACCGTTGTTAACAGCTAACCTGAGAATGCAACTTTTTAAAAAAAAGGTTTTGTAATTAACACATGAAAGAAGTGAAACTATCACTGTATTCTAACAGATGAAAGGCTTAACAGACAATCAATTTTTCAATGTATAATTTCAGTTACATCAGTTATAGTAACTTTTTGCTATAAATTCTGTGTTAGGATTGAGCCCTCCACTATCACCTGATGAAGGAGCATCGTTCCGAAAGCTAGTGTGCTTCCAATTAAACCTGTTGGACTATAACCTGGTGTTGTGTGACTTTTAACTTTGTACACTCCAGTCCAACACTGGCATCTCCAAATCATGACAGATTAGTTACTCACTCTGCTTCCAGCTGGTAGAAACATACATTTCAATTTCCCCAGGCATGTACAGTCATCAAACAGATCTTTAAACACATTTGCCTTTACTTAATTTGTAATGCCTGTTGCAAACAGAATATATTATGAAAACCTGTGGGACGGTTGATCAATTATCAAAAAGCCAACTTGTCACAGGTAAATTACTTTTCATTTATCTTCATGATATTTATACATCAAGGTAGTCTCAGTTTTAAAGGTGCAGTTGTAAATTGGGCTGATTTCAATTATATATTTTGATATTGTGTAAACTTCCCATTAAAAATATATGGTCATACAATCATGTTTCAATAAGATATTTAGAAACTTCTGAAATTACAAGTTTGGTTCAATTTTCAGGATGAAAACTGAGGAAGCTCCTTCAATGCATTTAGAATTTGTCTATATTTCTTTAAACCTGTGTTTGGGAATTTCAGTTGGAGTTTACTAGAAGAGTTCTGATGCTATGATTACATGATAATTTGACCATTTTTGTCACATGATCCTTGGTTCAGTGGTAGCACTCCTCTGAGTCTCTCACTCAGAAGGTTGACAGTTCATGTCACACTCGTGACACTTGAATTCATATTCCAGGCTGTCCTTTCAACAGTGACGGAGTGCTGTACAGTCTGTTCTGATATAACGCAAATAGTTTCATTCCCATGCGTTTCCGCATTATAAGAAAATCACAGCACCATTTAAACAATGGGATGGGAATCACATTATAGCCAATACAGGTAAGGAAAGTTCACATTCTACAAATAATGGTCTAAATTCTTCAATTGTGTTGTAGCCAATTCGTGTTGAAGAAATGCGCGTTATAGCAGGACCAACTGTCCTGCCTGACTGCCATCTTTCAGTTGAGACATAAATCCAAGGCCTCATTTGATTTATTGTCATGTGTATTTATTCCAAATATAGTGTTGTTTAGTGTTGCCACTCTCCAGCACCATATTGAAACACAGAAAATAAACCAAAAACACAGAATATACTGCAAGAAAAACAAAACAATAAAGTTCATCCTAAAGTCTGATCTCAATAAAGTTAGGTGGTCTTTGGAACAGTGCTACACCTAGCTCAGTCATGGGCCTAGATCCAGGCTCCTCTGATGCCTCAAGTCCCTGATATTAAGCTGACAATACTGCTGCAACCATGCTTTGCCATGCTACTGCCGCTGGAACAAACAGTCATAACTCTCTGATGTCATCTTGTTTCCACCAACATCGTCACTGACATGAGTTCTCGCTGGACCAACCTCACCGAAGCAGCTACCACCGGTGCTGCAAGATCCTGCATTGGGACCAAACTTGCTGCCATCCACAGTCAGATGCCTGGGTCTAGCTGCAGACCTGGAGCCGCACCTCAGCTGCGGGTCTGGACCGGGGGATTAAGCCTGGGACCTGCTCCTCACTCACCAGTAATCTTCAGGCTGGGGTGGCCACGTCTGCCTTGCCTTAGCATTTCTGCCGCCACCACTGAATGTCATCTCCTCTGTCATTTACTCAGCCTCGCTAATCCCCGAGCCCATGCTGCCAACTTTATCTGCCATTCCATGCAGGGCCTACTCTCAACAATGTCAATGCCTTTCAAGTAGGCACAGTAGACCCCCATCCCATCTTTAAAAAACAGCAGGAGAGCTCTCCATGATGACCTGGCCAATATTTATCCGTTAGCCAACACTACTAGAAGAGATTATCTGTTCACTTGCGGGATATTCCTATGCATAAATTGCCTGCTGAATTTCTCACATTCCAACAATGTCTACACTTCAAAAAATATTTCATCAGTTGTAAAGCATTTCAGAATAGCTGTAGATCATAAGTCTAAAGAATGCAAGTTGGTTCTGACCTTGTGATCTGTCACTTGCAACCCATCAAACCAATGACAGAATTTCAGGAGCAGGAAATTTTGAAAGGTTAGTTATAGAGATTTTCTTGCAGCATTTGCATGAAATATTTTTGCAATGCAAAGTAGTGAAAGTTTGAGCTGATTGTGAGATAATAAGGCATCTGGGACCATGATGAAAAGCAGGGCAACAGGTCTGTCTCCTTAACCAATGAAAATTAAAGACTGAGAAAGGACAAGGAAAGACAGAGAAAGAAATACAGACAATTAGAGAGAAATCTATAAAAAAAGAGAAATGAAGGAAGAGAAAGAAAGATTAGGTGAACAGAAAGAAAAAAGCTTAAAATCAAAAGGAAATAAAATGAATGTTAAAAAGCTACAACTATTTGTTATTTGTAAGACTGTCAGCACAGTTAAATTATTTCCTTTCTAAATCAAAAGGTTTCAATGCTATTGCAAGAAAATTAAAAAAAAGGTTGTTGTAACCAGCTTAATGGACGATTGATCTGCAAAAGCAGATCTCTCAAAACTCATGGGGAGGTCAAAGGCAAGCAGCTGATTTTAGAAAACTAATGGTAGGATGGATCACTTAATTCGGTGTGCTTTTGCCAGCCCTTTAAGCTTCCTAGTTTAGTCCCAATGCCAGTATTTTCTTCCATTATTTTGCAAAGTTTTGGGAGAACTAAAAAGATTAGGGTGTACATGTTAATTGGTAGGCTTGAAGAAATCGGAAGGTCCTTAATGTACATGTCCATAGCTCCTTGAAGGCAGTAGGACAAACAGATAAGGTGGTTCAGAAAGAACATGGGATATTTGTCTTTATTATTCGAGGCTTTGAATACAATATATTGCAAATATAGGCAATTGCCATTCGAAAGTTCCAATGGAATCCTACTTTCAATTAGTGTGTATCATCATAATCTGTATGAAGACATTTTTCATTTCCCTCTAGTTATTTTCCGCTTATTTTAAATCCAGATACCAACCCACATGCCAGTTGAAACTGAGTTTCCCTGCTTGGTCTATCAAAACTCTACACCATAATCATACAGCCAAAGAGTTTTACAACATGGAAAGAGGTTCTTTAGTCATCAGGCACCAATCTCCTGAATTCCATTTTCCAGCACTTGGCCATAACATTGGTGCTTCAAGTGTTCATCTAAACTTCCTAAATGTTGTGAAGGTTGCTTCCTCAGTTACCCTCTCAGGCAGTGAGTTCCAGATAATCCCCACCCTGTGAATAAAAAATAACCTTGAATCCCTGTCTGCCCTTTACAACGTCGTTATTGATCCCTCTAATAAAGGAAAATGTTTTTTTCCTTGTCTCGTCAATTTATGCCCCTCAGAACTTTGCACATTTCAATCAAGTCCCCCTCAGGCTTCTCTACTCTAAGGATTACAACCCCTGCCTATCTAATCTCTCTTTACAACTAACTTGCTTCAGCTCAGGTAATTTCATGGTGAATCTCTTCAGCTCCCTCTCTATTATATTAACAACCAGTGCTGCAAGAGTACTCTGACTGTGGCCTAACTAATTTTACATCCTCCTCATTCTTGTATTCAAAGTCTCAAACACTGAAAGCGAATATCTCATATTCCTCCATTAACCGCCCTATCTATCTGTCCAAGTAGGAGAAAGTGAGGACTGCAAATGCTGGAGAGTCAAGAGTCGAAAAGTGTTGCACTGGAAAAGCACAGCAGGTCAGGCAGCATCCAAGGAGCAGGACAGTTGACATTTCAGGCATAAGACCTTCATTATACCCACTGTACTTTTCCAGTGTCACACATTTTGACTCTATCTGCCCTATTGCCTTCAAGGAGCTGTGGACATGTATATTAAGGTCCCATTAATCCTCTGTAATTCCTAAGAGCCTATCATTCAACGTGTGCACCCTTACTTTTTTAGTTCTCCCTTTTCAGGATTAAATTCATTTACCACTGACCATCTGACCATCCCATCTATATTATCCTATATTCTAACTCATTCTTCCTTGCTATTTACCACACCATCAATTTTTGTGTAATCTGCAAACCCACTGATCATTACTCCTACATTCCTGTCGAGATCACCAAAGTACTCAAAAACAAGGGGCCCCTGTGGTATGGCAATGGACTCACATATTTTCAGTTTCAAATGCAATCTTTGACTTGTCCTCTGCCTCCTGCCACCAACATTCCCTGAAAGCTGTGTAGCCACTCCAAGGATCTGCACACAGCACTCCACATACCAATGTCAATTGCAGCATTGACTCCCGGTTCCAGAAGTTGCTGCCGTGCACTTACCTCAGAGATCTGCACAGAAGTAAATAAAGAATTTATGAGAACACTGCCTGCTACTATGCTAGTTTTGGATCCAATATGGTATATTTCCCTGGGTCCCATGGGCTCTTGTCTTCTTGACAAGTCTCCTACCTGAGGCCTTTATGAATTTACATAGATTACATCCAGTACACAACCTTATCCACATATCTAGTTATCTCCTTGAAAAATTCAATCTGTCAAACATGATCTCCCCTGACAAAGCCGTGTTGAATATCCTTGATAAATCTTTGCTTCTCCAAATGGATATTAATTCTGTTCTTCTGAACTTTTTTCAATAGTTTCCCGATTGTTGATGTTAGTCTCACAGGCGTGTAATTTCCTGATTTATCCCTTCCACCATTCTTCAATAATGGTACTCCATTAGCTGACTTCCAGACCTCTGCTGCCTCTCCTGTGGCCACAGATTTAAAAATCAATGTCAGTCCCTCCAATCTCCTCCCTTGCCTCCCAAGGCAACCTGGGATACATCTCATTTGGACCTGAGGTCTTACTTAATTTTAAGCCTGTTAAAACTGCTAATACCTCCTCTCTCTCAATGCTACTTTGTTCAAGCATATCACAGTCCCCCTCCCTGACTTTATAGCTGCATCATTTTTCTCCGTAGTGAATTTAAGACCTCACCTACATCTTCTGTTTCCACAGATATAATCCTACCTTAGTCCCTAAAAAGCCCTACTCTTTCCCTGTTACACTTGCCCCTCATATTCTTATAAAGCAAATTTGAACTTTCTTTTATTTTACCTGCCAGTGGCTTTTTTTTTGTTAATGTTCCCACTTCACTCTCCTGATTTCTTTTTTGAGTTACCCCTAGCACTTTTGATATTCCTTTCTATTCCCCTCTAGGGCTTCTGTCGCTTGAGCCTTCAGTATCTACCACAAATTCTATCAAATTTTGTGGAGTCCTGGACATCGGTTTTAGTGATGAAGAGATATGGACAGACTGCGGCTGTTTTCCTTACAACAGAGGAGATTGACAGGGGACATGATTGAGCTATATAAAATTATAAGAGGGGTAGATAGGGTAGACAGGAAGAAACTTTTCCCCTTGATAGAGAGATCAATGACAAGGAGGCATGGATTTCAGGGAAAGGGCAGAAGGTTTTTTTGTTGGACTATTGATCCAAAATTCAGCTAATGATTTGTGGATCCAGGTTTGAGTCCTGCCATGGCAGCTGGTGGAATCTGAATTCAATAGAAATATCTGGAATTAAAAATCCACTGGTGACCATGAAACCATTGCTGCTTAGTGGAAAAACCTACCTGGCTCACTAATGTCCTTCAGGTAACTCCTCGACCCAACCATCTTTAGCTGCTTCATCCCTCCATCATAAGGGATATTCGTTGATGATTGCACATTGTTCAGCACTATTTGCATCTCCTCAGATACTGAAACAATCCATGTTCAAATGCAATGAGATCTGGACAATATTCGACTTGGGCTGAAAATCAGCAAATATTAATGCTACATAAATGCTAGGCAATGACCATCTCCAATAAGAGACAATCTAATCATTTTTGAAATTCAACGCCTCACTGAATCCCTCACTATCGACATCCTTGGAGTTACCATTGACCAGAAACCCAACTAGACTCACCATATAAACACAGGTGACTACAACAGCAGATCAGAGACTACGAATACTGTGTCGAGTAACCCATCTCCTGACTCCCAAAGCCAGTTTACTCATCTACAAGGCACAAGTCAGGAATGTGATGGAATACTCCCCACTTGTTTGTATGCTTGCAATTCCAACAGCACTCAAGATGCTTAACATCATCCAGGACAAAACAGCCTACTTGACTGATATCACATCTACAAGCATTCACTCTCTTCCATCCACTCAGGAGTAGCAGTGTGTCCTATCTACGAAATGCACTGCAGAAATTCACCACAGATCCTTCAACACCACCTTCCAATCACATCATCTGCTTCATCTAGAAGGACAGGGGCAGCAGATACATGTGAACACCACTATCTACAAGTCCCTCTCCAAGCTGCTCACCATTCTGATTTAGAAATAAATCGCTGTTCCTTCATTGCCACTGGGTCAACATCCTGGTATTCTCTCCCATAAAGGCATTGTGGGTCAACCAACAGCATATGGACTGCAGCGGGTCAAGGCAGCTCACCACTACCTTCTCAAGGGCGACTAGAGATGGACAATAAGACATCCCAACTCCTATACTCAATGTTATGACCAATAAAGGCAAGCATGTCAAACGCCTTATTCACCACTCTGTCTACCTGAGACTCCACTTTCAAAGAACTATGCACCTGCACCCCTAAGTCTCTTTATTCAGCAACACGCACCAGGGCCCTACCATTAACCTGTCCTGGCTTGCCTTACCAAAATGCAACACCTCATATTTATCTAAATTAAACTCCATCTGCCACTCCTCAGCCTATTGGCCCAATTGATCAAGGTCCTGTCTTCACTGTCCACAACACCACCTACTTTGGTGCCATCTACAAACATATTAACCATACCTCCTATATTCTCATCCAAATCATTTATATAAATGACGAAAAGCAGTGGACCCAGTACTGACCTTTACAGCACATTACTGGTTAGCCAATTATTTTTGCATTTCTGTTAGATTTGCCTACATATCTTTTTATCTCTCCCTGGCTGTTTGAAGGTTTATCGCACATTCCCAGCAATGGAATTGCCCCCTTTTTGTTTTTGTTTTTTCCACATAGCCTCTTTTGAGAAACTCTCTAAGATATCATGCCTCCTTATTGCAGTTATCGGTTCCTCGATCAATATTGCCACACTTCCTCTTCTTTTACACCCCTCCCTCACCACTATTTTGATTGAAGATTTTATACCCCAGATTACTGACCTGCCACTCATGCCCCTCCCTCAACCAGTTCTCCATGTTAGCAACAATAGCTCATCTCCATGTGATAGTTATGTGTTAGCCATTGGTTATGAGGAAAGATTGGACAAACTTGGTTTGTTTTCACTTGAACATCTAAAGTTGAGAGGTGACCTGATACATGTTTACAAAATGATGAGATCAATGGATAGAATGGCTCGTAGAAGTCTTTTTCCCAGGATAGAAATGTCAATTCTAGAAGATATAGATTTAAAGTAAGTGGGGGTAAGTTTAAGGGAGATGAGAAAGGCAAGTCTTTTATACAAAGGGTGGTAAGTGCCTGAAGGTGTTCCCACCGAGGGTGGTGGTAACAGATTCTCCTGTTCCTTTGATGCTGCCTGACCTGCTGCGCTTTTCCAGCAACACATTTTTAAGGTGGTAACAGATACAATAGCAACGTTTAAGAGGCACACTGAGAGAAACATGAATGGACAGGGAATAGAATAATTCAGAACACATAGAGCCATATGGTTTTTAATTTAGAAAGCCATCATGCATCAGTGCAGTCTTGGTGGGCTGAAGGGCCTGTTCTGTGCTGTACCGTTCTATGTATCTTTGTAGTGTCAATCACTACCCTCATTCATTTGCCTTACACACGAAACTCCTCACACCAAAATAAATGCCATCTTGCCTGTCATGCTCGCTTGTACCTTAACAATATCGGCACTCCTTTCAGATAGACTTGATTTTGCCTATGCATTTGCCTATGCATCACTTCTTACTGTACCTTCAGTCTGTATCCCACCCCCTGCCAAATTATTTTAAATCCTCATCAATAGCACTAGCAACTCATCCCCAAGGATGTTGATTCTATTGTGGTTCAGACACAGCCCACTAGACTTGTACAGGTCCCACCTTACCCAGAAATGGACCGAGTGATTCAGGAAACTAAAGCTCTTCCTGTTACACCAACCACACATTCATCTGCTCACTTTGCCTATTCCTATATTCAGTAGCACCTGGCACCAAGAATAATCCAGAGATTGTAAGTCCATAGCTCCCTAAGGATGGCAACACAAGTGGATAAAATGGTAAAGAAGGCATACAGCATGCTTGACTTCATCAGTCGGGGAATTGAGTACAAAAGTTAGCAAATCATTTGCAGCTGTACGAAACTTTAGTTAGGCCACATTTGGAGTATTATATGCAGTTCTGGTCACCACACTATAGGAAGCATATGAAAACTTTGAAGAGGATGCAAAAGAGGTTTGCCAGCATGTTGCCTGGATTGGAGTGTATTACCAATAAGGAGAGGTTGGATAAGCCTGGATTGTTTTTGCTAGAGCATTGGAGACTGAGGGGGAGCCTAAGAGAACTATATACAATTGCGAGACATGGATTCGGTGGATAGTCAGTCTTTTTCCCAGTGTGGAAATGTCAAATACTAGGGAGCTTAGGTTTAAGATGAAAGGGGGCAAGTTTAAAGATGTGTGAGGCAAGATTTTTTACATAAAGGGTGGTAGATGCCTGGAATATGCTTCCATGGGAGGTGGTAGAAGCAGATATGATAGAAACATTTAAGAAACTTTTAGACACATGAACAGGCAAGGAATATTAGGAAGTGAACCACCTAAAGGCAGATTGGATTGGTTTAGAATGGCATCATGGCCAGCACAAATATGGTTGTTTTGCTCTATGTTATATGTTTTATGTACAACCTTTGAGGTGCCACTTTACAATCTTCTACCCAGCTCCCTAAATACTTGTTTCAGGACCTCATCCTTCTTTCTCTCTGTGTCATTGGGACCTGTGTGAACCACAGTCTCTGACAACTCCCCCTCCCCCTTCAAAATGCCTGGCAGCCATTCAGTGACATCCTTGATTCTGGCTCGAGGGACGGAACACACTGAATATGTCTAGGTGAGCAAAAGAAGTGGTCTGGCCAACAGACTTAGCAAGCAGCCGAGAACTGGAGTGGACAGATTCAGACTAAAAGCGGACATTGTATCAATCATGCTGTAAAAATGTTTAAGTAACCTCTTGTGTGATTGATGGATTTTGTAGACAGTATAATTTATCATACCATAACTGTTGTTCTGGGAGTGTGGTGAGAGATGTTGCTTTGTCCTTTTGCTGCCCCGCAAATGCCAGAACAAAAGAGCCCAGTAAAAGATACCTCGATCATCTAAACTGGATTATTCCTCCCAGTGCAGAATACACACCATTGTTGAGTCACGTCTTTGGCTGCAGAAATGCCTGTACCTCTCACTATTGAGTCTCCTACCACCATGCTCTTCCCCACTTCACTTCCACCCTTGTGCACTCAGCTTTGGCTGAACTGTCACCCCATTTTCTAACACACAAAAGAAAGTTCTCAAGTGAGATGCTCTCTTGGGCTTACCTGCCTGCTTTTCTTCTTCTGACCAGTGGTCACCCAAACCCCCTCTGACTACACTTCCTTAAATTGCGAAGTGACCTCATCTAAAAATATGCTCTCCCAGTAATTCTTAGCCCCACAAGTTCATTGTAGTCCCTCCAACCATGCTCTGAAGTCCAGAACTTAAGTAAATGAAACTGATGGCAGTACCTGTAGATGTGGCCAACCAGATTTCTAGGAACATCTAATACTCACATACCTTGTTATCTGCTGACTCTGAGCCCACATATTGGCAAGGTGGTTAAAATATGCAATTTTATTTTTTCGCATTGATCCATTCAGTCTGATCATGTGGTCCTTTGCAGTACATAAGAGAGTTACACAGGCGTGGTGTCCACACGATTTTTTGTTATCCGCTGGAAGTCTGTGTTCCTTTTCCTCCAAGAGAACAAGGACTTGATATATACAAGTCAGATCAGCTTGTGTCAATTTGCAAGTTTATTGGCTTTCCTTCCTGGGATATAATTTTTTCAGCCATGGACATGTGAGAGATGCAAAGATCTCTTTCAATGATATTGCACCTTTCACAATATCATACAGGCTGAAATTTATTTAGCAAAGTGGATATGCTACTGGGAGGGAGGGATTCAGACACCAGGATAAGTGGGGCTCATTCTAGGTAGGTGGGACCTCTACAAATAGGATGGTCTACACCTGAACCAGAGAGGTACCAATATCCTAGGGGGGAAATTTGCTATTGCTCTTCGGGAGGGTTTAAGTAGGGGGATGGGTAGCTCCAGTGTACAGGAGGCTGAGAACAGTGAGGTCACAAATAACGTTTCAAGATCGCAGGAGTGTACCAGCAAGCAGGAAGGTGGTCTAAAGTGTGTCTACTTCAATGCCAGGAGCAACCAGAATAAGGTGGGTGAACTTACAGCATGGGTTGGTACCTGGGACTTCAATGTTGTGGCTATTTTGGAGACATGTGTAGAGCAGGGACAGGTATGGTTATTGCAGGTTTCAGGGTTTAGATGTTTCAGTAAGAACAGGGAAGGTGGTAAAAGAGGGGGAGGTATGGCATTGTTAGTCAAGGACAGTATTATGGTGACAGAAATTATGTTTGATGAGGACTTGTCTACTGAGGTAGTATGGGTTGAGGTTAGAAACAGGAAAGGAGAGGTCACCCTGTTGGGAGTTTTCAATAGGCTTCCGAAAAGTTCCAGAGATGTAGAGGTAAGGATAGCAAAGATGATTCTGGATAGGAGCATAAATAACAGGATAGTTGCTATGGGAGACTAACTTTCCAAATATTGACTGGATAGTTCGAATACTTTAGATGGGTCAGTTTTTGTCCAATGTGTGCAGAAGGGTTTCCTGACACAGTATGTAGATAGGCCAATAATAGGGGAGGCCACATTAGAATTGATACTGGGTAATGAACCAGGCCAGGTGTTAAGATTTGGAGGTAGGTGAGCACTTTCATGATAGTGACCACAATTCGGTTACATTTACTTTAGCAATGGAAAGGGATAGGTATATACCGCAGGGTAAAAACAATGACTGCAGATGCTGGAAACCAGATGCTGGAGGACTAGTTCCACCACAGAACACACCAGATGGCCTCCTTCTTTAGAGACTGCAATTTCCCTTGCCACGTGGTTAAAGATGCCCTCCAACGCATCTCGTCCACATCCCGCACCTCCGCCCTCAGACCCCACCCCTCCAACCGTAACAAGGACAGAATGCCCCTGGTGCTCACCTTCCACCCTATCAACCTTCGCATAAACCAAAATCATCCGCCGACATTTCCGCCACCTCCAAAAAGACCCCACCACCAGGGATATATTTCCCTCCCCACCCCTTTCCGCCTTCCGCAAAGACCGTTCCCTCCGTGACTACCTGATCAGGTCCACGCCCCCCTACAACCCACCCTCCCTCCTGGCACCTTCCCCTGCCACTGCAGGAACTGTAAAACCTGCGCCCATACCTCCTCCTTCACCTCTATCCAAGGCCCTAAAGGAGCCTTCTACATCCATCAAAGTTTTATCTGCACATCCACTAATATCATTTATTGTATCCATTGCTCCTGATGCGGTCTCCTCTACACTGGGGAGACTGGACGCCGCCTAGCAGAGCGCTTTAGGGAACATCTCCGGGACATCCGCACCAATCAACCACACCGCCTCGTGGGCCAACATTTCAACTCCCCCTCACACTCTGCCGAGGACATGAAGGTCCTGGGCCTCCTTCACAGCCGCTCCCTCACCACCAGATGCCTGGAGGAAGAACGCCTCATCTTCCGCCTCGGAACACTTCAACCCCAGGGCATCAATGTGGACTTCAACAGTTTCCTCATTTCCCCTTCCCCCACCTCACCCTAGTTCCAAACTTCCAGCTCAGCACTGTCCCCATGACTTGTCCGGACCTGTCCTACTTGCCTATCTCCTTTTCCACCTATCCATTCCACCCTCTCCTCCCTGACCTATCACCTTCATCCCCTCCCCCACTCACCTATTGTACTCTATGCTACTTTCTCCCCACCCCCACCCTCCTCTAGCTTATCTCTCCACGCTTCAGGCTCTCTGCCTTTATTCCTGATGAAGGGCTTTTGCCCGAAACGTCGATTTCGCTGCTCCGTGGATGCTGCCTGAATTACTGTGCTCTTCCAGCACCACTAATCCATATACCGCAGGGCAAGAGTTATAATTGGAGGAAAGGCAATCATGATGCGATTAGGCAAGATTTAGGATGCATAGGATGGGGAAAGAAACTGCAGGGGATGGACATAATTGAAATGTAGAGCATGTTCAAGGAATAGTTCCTGCGTGTCCTTGATGAGTATGTACCTGTCAGGCAGGGAGGAAATGGTGATTTACTAAACAAGTTGAATCTCTTGTCAAGAAGAAGGAGGCTTATGTAAAGATGAAACATGAAGAGTCATCCAGGAAGGACGTAAAAAGAGAATTAAGAAGAGTTAGGAGGGGTCATGGGAAGCTTTTGGCAGGTAGGATCAAGGAAAACTCTAAAGCTTTCTATAGATATGTCAGCAATAAAAGAGTAACTAGAGTAAGATTAGGGCCAGTCAAGGACAGTAGTAGGAAGTTGTGCGTGGAGTCTGAGGAGATAGGAGAGGCACGAAATGAATATTTTACACCAATATTCATACAAGAAAAAGACAATGTTGTTGAGGAGAATACTGAGATACAGGCTATTAGACTAGACGGGATTGAGGTTCGTAAGGAGGAGGTGTTAGCGATTCTGGAAAGTGTGAAAATAAATAAATCCCCTGGGCCAGATGGGATTTATCCTTGGATTCTCTGGGAAGCTAGGGGGAGATTGCAGAGCCTTTAGCTTTGATCTTTATGACATCATTGTCCAGGATACTGGAGGATAGAAAATGTTGTCCCCTTGTTAAGAAGGGGTGTAGAGACAACCCTGACAGTTATAGAACAGTGAGCCTTACTTCAGTAGTGGGTAAAGTGTTAGAAAGGATTATAAGAGATAGAATTTAAGGAATAATTTGATTAGGGATAGTCAACACGGTTTTGTGAAGGATGGGTCTTCCCTCACAAACCATATTGAGTTCTTTGAGAAGGTGACCAAACAGGTGGATGAGGGTAAAATGGTTGATATGGTGTATATGGATTTCAGTGAAGCGTTTGATAAGGTTCCCTATGATAGGCAATTGGAGAAAATACACACGCATGGGATTGAGGGTGATTTAATGGTTTGGATCAGAAATTGGCTAGCTGGAAGGTTGACAGTAGTGGTGGATGGGAAATGTTCATCTGGATTTCAGTTACTGGTGGTGTACTGCAAGGATCTGTTTTGGGGCCACTGCTGTTTGTAATTTTTACAAATGACCTGGATGAGGGTGTAGAAGGATGGGTTAGTAAATTTACAGCTGACACTAAAGTCAGTGGAGTTGTGGACAACATGGAAGAATGTGCAAGTTACAGAGAGACATAGATAAGCTGCAGAGCTGGGCTGAGAATTTAATGCGGAGAAGTATGAGGTAATTCACTTTGGAAGGAATAACAGAAATACAGACTACTGGGCTAATGGTAAGACTCTTGATAGTGTGGATGAGCTGAGAGATCTCAGTCTCCAAGTGCATAGATCCCTGAAAGTTGCCAGCCAGGTTGATCAGGTTGTTACGAACATGTACGGTGGGTTAGTTTCTATTGGTAGAGGGATTGAGTTTCAGAGCCATGAGGTCATGTTGCAGCTGTACAAAACTCTGATGCGGCTGCACTTGGGGTATTGCGTACAGTTCTGGTCACCACATTATAGTAAGGATGTGGAAGCATTGGAAAGAGTGCAGAGGAAATTTACTAGGATGTTGCCTGCTTTAGAGGAGAGGTCTTATGAGGGTAGGCTGAGGGTCTTGAGGCTGTTTTCGTTAGAGAGAAGATTAAGAGGTAATAGTGTGGGATATAAATGAATTAATGTTATTTCTGCAAGTATAAATTCTGATACAGAATAGGAATGAGAAAATACATATTCAGCAAAAAGAAAGCATGAGACATGAATACAGAACAATGGTGGATATATGGGCAAACAGGAAAGCATCTGTTTCCCCTCCTCAAGACACAGGAACTAACCCTAATCAAAGAGGTCAAAGTGGCCTCTGGATGGAAATAGATGCTGATAGAAGAAAAGATATGCCTAATCAATAACCTACGGTAGACTGACGTCAAACACCCTTATGGGAGTCAGAGATAAGAGTTTGTCACGGACAAGACAGGATAAACAGAAGTTTTGTGATCAGTCTTAAGGAAATGAGTGACGTAAGCGAAGCAGGGAACAGACAATGGAATAAGGAAAAATATGGGGATTCAAACTGTATAAATTTCGAGAGTTTGTTGGATTTAGTGTGCATTTTGTCATTGCCTTACCTGGTAATGAGACAAAGCACCCACCTATAGGTGTATAAATAAATGGCGGATTCAGATATTTGTCTCGGACTGAAATTATTAAAGTGAGTGAGCTTTTGTTTCTCACAATAGAGACATATAAGATAATCACAGGGTCAGATAGGGTGGACGGTGAGAGCCTCTTTCCTCAGATGGTGATGGCTAGCACAAGGGGCATAGCTATAAATTGAGGAGTGACAGAAATAAGAGAGAAAGTGAGGACTGCAGATGCTGGAGATCAGAGCTGAAAATGTGTTGCTGGAAAAGCGCAGCAGGTCAGGCAGCATCCAAGGAACAGGAGAATCGACGTTTCGGGCATAAAAGAAGGGCTTATGCCCGAAACGTTGATTCTCCTGTTCCTTGGATGCTGCCTGACCTGCTGCGCTTTTCCAGCAACACATTTTCAGAGTGACAGATATAGGATAGATGTCAGAGGTAGTTTCTTTACTCAGAGAGTAGTAGAGGCATGGAATGCCCTGTCTGCCACAGTAAGCTCACCAACTTTAAGGACATTTAAATGGTCATTGGATAAACATGTGCACGATAACGGAACAGTTTAGGTTAAGATGGGCTACAGATTGGTTTCACAGATCAGCACAACAGTGAGGGCTGAAGGGCCTGTACTGGGCTGTAGTGTTCTCTGTCACAGACATCATATCTAGCCAACTGTCACCTTTCCATAAATATACAAAGGACAAGTCAACCAACCCTGATTCATTTAAAAACCTGGTTTAATGCAGTAGAAGTACAAAAGAATGTACCAACTCTCCAGTTGGTCTTTTTTTTAAAAAAAACGTTAATATATTCAAGTAGTTTGTAATTGCAGTAGTTTCCATCTTCGGTTTCTCACTGAGAGGTAAGAGAGAGCCATTATCATGATTGATGAGGTTTTAATGATGAATGTTGTTGAGTTTAGGACACGGTGTGGATATTTCAGGTCGGTTTATTAATGTGTTTACTGACCCTTGGGCCGGATCCTGAAGTGAGAAATACTTGTTTTTTCAAAAAAAAAACACACGATTTCTACTGAAGGACACAGTTATCACCGAAGTGAATACCCGAGCTTTTGACGGTGAGACCGTGCGAATAATTTTAAACCTAACTCACCCCTCCCCCTCTTGTCGGCCCCGGCGGACAGGATCCGCTTTCCCCCGACACGCAGAGCCCGCGTTTTATGTTCCCGCTTCCAGGGCCGCGAGTCGCCGCCGCCGCCGCCGCCTCCGCTGCTCGAGCCCGAGCCGTTAGCGCGGTCACAGGTAAGGCCCCGGCGCGAGCGGGAGGGGGTCGCGAGGCGGAGGAGCAGGGGCCTCCCCGGGGGGGGTGGATGTGGAGGGTCCGCAGGCGCTCGGAACCGCTTCAGGATTCAACGAACGAGAGTCTGAGGCTCAGGCCCGAGTCCATGGGGGAAGGGAAACAGAGAGATCCCCCTCCCCCTGAGGCAGAGAGAGAGAGGTCCCCCTCTCCCTGGGACAGAGAGAGAGAGATCCCCCTCCCCCTGGGACAGAGAGAGAGAGAGCGAGAGAGATCCCCCTCTCCCTGGGACAGAGAGAGAGAGAGATCCCCCTCTCCCTGGGACACAGAGAGAGAGAGATCCCCCTCTCCCTGGGACAGAGAGAGAGAGAGAGATCCCCCTCTCCCTGGGACAGAGAGAGAGAGAGAGATCCCCCTCTCCCTGGGACAGAGAGAGAGAGAGAGAGATCCCCCTCTCCCTGGGACAGAGAGAGAGAGAGAGATCCCCCTCTCCCTGGGACAGAGAGAGAGAGAGAGAGATCCCCCTCTCCCTGGGACAGAGAGAGAGAGAGAGAGATCCCCCTCTCCCTGGGACAGAGAGAGAGAGAGAGATCCCCCTCTCCCTGGGACAGAGAGAGAGAGAGAGCGAGAGAGATCCCCCTCTCCCTGGGACAGAGAGAGAGAGAGAGCGAGAGAGATCCCCCTCTCCCTGGGACAGAGAGAGAGAGAGAGCGAGAGAGATCCCCCTCTCCCTGGGACAGAGAGAGAGAGAGAGCGAGAGAGATCCCCCTCTCCCTGGGACAGAGAGAGAGAGAGAGCGAGAGAGATCCCCCTCTCCCTGGGACAGAGAGCGAGAGAGATCCCCCTCTCCCTGGGACAGAGAGCGAGAGAGATCCCCCTCTCCCTGGGACAGAGAGCGAGAGAGATCCCCCTCTCCCTGGGACAGAGAGCGAGAGAGATCCCCCTCTCCCTGGGACAGAGAGCGAGAGAGATCCCCCTCTCCCTGGGACAGAGAGCGAGAGAGAGATCCCCCTCTTCCTGGGACAGAGAGCGAGAGAGAGATCCCCCTCTTCCTGGGACAGAGAGCGAGAGAGAGATCCCCCTCTCCCTGGGACAGAGAGAGAGAGAGAGATCCCCCTCTCCCTGGGACAGAGAGAGAGAGAGAGATCCCCCTCTCCCTGGGACAGAGAGAGAGAGAGAGATCCCCCTCTCCCTGGGACAGAGAGAGAGAGAGAGATCCCCCTCTCCCTGGGACAGAGAGAGAGAGAGAGATCCCCCTCTCCCTGGGACAGAGAGAGAGAGAGAGATCCCCCTCTTCCTGGGACAGAGAGAGAGAGAGAGATCCCCCTCTTCCTGGGACAGAGAGAGAGAGAGAGATCCCCCTCTTCCTGGGACAGAGAGAGAGAGAGAGATCCCCCTCTTCCTGGGACAGAGAGAGAGAGAGAGAGATCCCCCTCTTCCTGGGACAGACAGAGAGAGAGAGAGAGATCCCCCTCTTCCTGGGACAGAGAGAGAGAGAGAGATCCCCCTCTTCCTGGGACAGAGAGAGAGAGAGAGATCCCCCTCTTCCTGGGACAGAGAGAGAGAGAGAGATCCCCCTCTTCCTGGGACAGAGAGAGAGAAAGAGATCCCCCTCTTCCTGGGACAGAGAGAGAGAGAGAGATCCCCCTCTTCCTGGGACAGAGAGAGAGAGAGAGATCCCCCTCTTCCTGGGACAGAGAGAGAGAGAGAGATCCCCCTCTTCCTGGGACAGAGAGAGAGAGAGAGATCCCCCTCTTCCTGGGACAGAGAGAGAGAGAGAGATCCCCCTCTTCCTGGGACAGAGAGAGAGAGAGAGAGAGAGATCCCCCTCTTCCTGGGACAGAGAGAGAGAGAGAGAGATCCCCCTCTTCCTGGGACAGAGAGAGAGAGAGAGAGAGATCCCCCTCTTCCTGGGACAGAGAGAGAGAGAGAGAGATCCCCCTCTTCCTGGGACAGAGAGAGAGAGAGAGGGAGATCCCCCTCTTCCTGGGACAGAGAGAGAGAGAGAGATCCCCCTCTTCCTGGGACAGACAGAGAGAGAGAGAGAGATCCCCCTCTTCCTGGGACAGACAGAGAGAGAGAGAGAGATCCCCCTCTTCCTGGGACAGACAGAGAGAGAGAGAGAGATCCCCCTCTTCCTGGGACAGACAGAGAGAGAGAGAGAGATCCCCCTCTTCCTGGGACAGAGAGAGAGAGAGAGATCCCCCTCTTCCTGGGACAGAGAGAGAGAGAGAGATCCCCCTCTTCCTGGGACAGAGAGAGAGAGAGAGATCCCCCTCTTCCTGGGACAGAGAGAGAGAGAGAGATCCCCCTCTTCCTGGGACAGAGAGAGAGAGAGAGATCCCCCTCTTCCTGGGACAGAGAGAGAGAGAGAGATCCCCCTCTTCCTGGGACAGAGAGAGAGAGAGAGATCCCCCTCTTCCTGGGACAGAGAGAGAGAGAGAGAGAGATCCCCCTCTTCCTGGGACAGAGAGAGAGAGAGAGATCCCCCTCTTCCTGGGACAGAGAGAGAGAGAGAGATCCCCCTCTTCCTGGGACAGAGAGAGAGAGAGAGATCCCCCTCTTCCTGGGACAGAGAGAGAGAGAGAGATCCTCCCTCTTCCTGGGACAGAGAGAGAGAGAGAGATCCCCCTCTTCCTGGGACAGAGAGAGAGAGAGAGATCCCCCTCTTCCTGGGACAGAGAGAGAGAGAGAGATCCCCCTCTTCCTGGGACAGAGAGAGAGAGAGAGATCCCCCTCTTCCTGGGACAGAGAGAGAGAGAGAGATCCCCCTCTTCCTGGGACAGAGAGAGAGAGAGAGATCCCCCTCTTCCTGGGACAGAGAGAGAGAGAGAGATCCCCCTCTTCCTGGGACAGAGAGAGAGAGAGAGATCCCCCTCTTCCTGGGACAGAGAGAGAGAGAGAGATCCCCCTCTTCCTGGGACAGAGAGAGAGAGAGAGAGATCCCCCTCTTCCTGGGACAGAGAGAGAGAGAGAGATCCCCCTCTTCCTGGGACAGAGAGAGAGAGAGAGATCCCCCTCTTCCTGGGACAGAGAGAGAGAGAGAGATCCCCCTCTTCCTGGGACAGAGAGAGAGAGAGAGATCCCCCTCTTCCTGGGACAGAGAGAGAGAGAGAGATCCCCCTCCCCCTGGGACAGAGAGAGAGAGAGATCCCCCTCCCCCTGGACAGAGAGAGAGAGATCCCCCTCCCCCTGGGACAGAGAGAGTGAGATATCCCCCTCTCTCTTGGGACAGAGAGAGAGATCCCCCTCTCCCTGGGACAGAGAGAGAGAGCGAGAGAGAGATCCCCCTCTCCCTGGGAGCAGAGAGAGAGAGAGAGAAAGAGATCTCCCTCTACCTGAGACAGAGAGAGAGAGAGAGAAAGAAATCCCCCTCTACCTGCGACAGAGAGAGAGAGAGAGAGAGAGATCCCCCTCTCCCTGGGACAGAGAGAGAGAGCGAGAGAGAGATCCCCCCTCTCCCTGGGAGAGAGAGAGAGAGAGAAAGAGATCTCCCCTCTACCTGAGACAGAGAGAGAGAGAGAGAAAGAAATCCCCCTCTACCTGCGACAGAGAGAGAGAGAGAGAGAGAGATCCCCCTCTCCCTGGGACAGAGAGAGAGAGAGATCCCCCTCTCCCTGGGACAGAGAGAGAGAGAGATCCCCCTCTCCCTGGGACAGAGAGAGAGAGAGATCCCCCTCTCCCTGGGACAGAGAGAGAGAGAGATCCCCCTCTCCCCTGGGACAGAGAGAGAGAGAGATCCCCCTCCTCCCTGGGGACAGAGAGAGAGAGAGATCCCCCTCTCCCCTGGGACAAGAGAGAGAGAGAGATCTCCCTCTCCCTCTCTCTCTCTCTCTGTCCCAGAGGAGGAGGATCTCTCTCTCTCTCACTCTCTGTCCCAGAGGAGGAGGATCTCTCTCTCTCACTCTCTGTCCCCAGAGGAGAGGGGGATCTCTCTCTCCTCTCTCTGTCCCACGGAGAGGGGGATCTCTCTCTCTCTGTCCCACGGAGAGGGGGGATCTCTCTCTCTCTGTCCCACGGAGAGGAGGGATCTCTCTCTCTCTCTGTCCCACAGGAGAGGGGGATCCTCTCTCTCTCTGTCCCCAGGGAGAGGGGGATCTAGGGGGATCTCTCTCTCTCTGTCCCAGGGGAGGGGGATCTCTCTCTCTCTGTCCCAGGGAGAGGGGGATCTCTCTCTCTCTCTGTCCCAGGGAGAGGGGGATCTATCTCTCCTCTCTCTGTCCCAGGGAGAGGGGTATCTCTCTCTCTCTCTCTGTCCCCAGGGAGAGGGGGATCTCTCTCTCTCTCTCTGTCGCAGGTAGAGGGGGGATCTCTCTCTCTCTCTCTCTCCTGTCGCAGGTAGGAGGGGGATCTCTTTCTCTCTCTCTGTCCCAGGGAGAGGGGGACCTCCCTCTCCCTGGGACAGAGAGAGTGAAAGAGAGAGAGAGATCCCCCTCTCCGTGGGACAGAGAGGGAGAGAGAGAGAGAGAGAGATCCCTCTCCCCCAGGACAGAGAGTGAGAGAGACATCCCCCTCCCCCTGTGACAGAGAGTGAGAGCGAGAGAGATCCCCCTCCCTCTGGACAGAGAGGAGAGAGAGAGAGAGATCCCTCTCCCCCTGGACAGAGAGAGAGAGAGATCCCTCTCCCCCCTGGGACAGAGAGAGAGAGAGAGATCCCTCTCCCCCAGGACAGAGAGTGAGAGAGACCCCCTCCCCCTGTGACAGAGAGAGAGAGAGAAATCCCCCTCTCCGTGGGACAGAGAGAGAGAGAGATCCCCCTCTCCGTGGGACAGAGAGAGAGAGAGATCCCCTCCCTCTGGGACAGAGAGAGTGAGAGAGAGAGATCCCCCTCCCCCTGGGGCAGAGAGAGAGAGAGATCCCCTCTCCCTGGGGCAGAGAGAGAGAGAGAGAGAGAGAGAGATAGATGCCCCTCCCCCTGGGACAGAGAGAGTGAGAGTGAAAGATGCTCCTCCCCCCTGGGACAGAGAGAGAGAGAGAAAGGGAAATCCCCCTTTCCCTGGGACAGAGAGAGAGATCCCCCCTCCCTCCTGGGAGAGAGAGAGAGAGAGAGATCCCTCTCCCTCTGGACAGAGAGAGGAGGAGAGAGATCCCCCTCTCCTGGGACAGAGAGAGAGAGAGTGATCCCTCTCCCTCTGGGACAGAGAGAGAGAGATCCCCCTCTCCCTGGGAGAGAGAGAGAGAGATCCCTCTCCTTCTGGGACAGAGAGATAGAGAGAGAGAGAGAGATCCCTCTCCCTCTGGGACAGAGAGAGATAGAGAGAGAGAGAGAGAGATCCCTCATCCCCCTAGGACAGAGAGAGAGAGAGAGAGATTCCCTCTCCCCCAGGACCAAGAGAGAGAGAGAGAGAGAGAGATCCCCCTCCAATGGGACAGAGAGTGAGAGAGAAACATCCCCCTCCCTCTGGGAGAGAGAGAGAGAGGAGATCCCCCTCTCCCTGGGAGAGAGAGAGAGAGAGAGATCCCACTCTCCCTGGGACAGAGAGAGAGAGAGAGAGATCCCCCTCTCCCTGGGACAGAGAGAAAGAGAGCGATCCCAATCTCCCTGGGACAGGGAGAGGGGATCTCTCTCTCTGTCCCAGGGGAGGGGGATATCT